>NW_018211323.1:0-888 GCF_001263595.1 Phalaenopsis equestris | reverse complement strand
AAAAAAAAAAAAAAACCTTCTAGAAAACCACATAGGTCAAAAACACCCTAAGTAAACTTAATTTTTTGTAACATATAAACAACATTATTCTAAATCTATCTTAATAACATTGGACAAATGCCCAAATAAAAAATATTTATGATATTAAAATCATCATGATTGAGTTAACGTTTAATTGAGCCCAATTGCACATTTGGTTCAATGAAGCCAGCCTATATAACAGATCAATTTGGTCCTTCTATATTCTCCAAATGCCTGCCTTGCATTTATACAATTTTCTTCCAATCCCACTGATGTTGGCGATGAGCAAGAGACAAGCATAGAATCCTAATTTTCATAAAATCATGAAATTAAAATTTAATGTTAGTCGCTGTATGTTGCATTACTGCGGGATAAGGGTGTCAAAGATTAACCCAATATGTTAATTCGACTCGAATTCAACTCAAAAAATTGTAGTTCGAGTTGACCCCATTATTTTTTTGGTTCATGAGTTAAGCTCGGGAATCTCAAGGTATTAAATTTTCAGGTTATGTTTGAGTTAACATGCTGTCCAGAAATTAATCTGAATAACTATTATGCATGTGTTAAAAGGGTTACATGCATCAAGTTTGTGTTGGTGAGGGTGAAAGCGGTTTGGGTTGGAGTTAAACTTTCTATCATGTTTAGTATTCGAGTCGAATTTAAGTCCAGGAGTTTTGAATCAGAGTTAATTTTGGGCAAAAAAAGAACACGATCAACAAAATCTGAGTTTGACACCCTAGGTGAGGGGGTTAATTGTGTTCGTAGTGAAGTGGCAACAAATAGTGTGGGAAAAAATATTACGTGCAGCTGACTGTACGTCCGGACGATGATCTTGTTATGTATGGCTCATATACCATAAATGAGACA
>NW_018211322.1:0-888 GCF_001263595.1 Phalaenopsis equestris | reverse complement strand
TGTGCTTAGCTATTGCTGATGATCAAGTTTTTGGCGTCGTCGTGAAGCAAGGATTATAATCAAGAAAAAATTAAGAATATAATCACATACATCACAATAACATATATAAAGAGCATCGGGGTCAATACCTATTTAGAAATTTGCAATCATTGAAGAATTATATTAGATGCAATTTGTTTTTTCAATTCTTATAGACCAATATTGAATAAGAAAAAAAATAATTAGTTCTTCTTGTTATTGAAAAAGTTTGAGAAGATTAATGTGTTCTTGATGGACATTTCAAAATTATAATTATAAGGAAATTTGTGAAGTTGCTATAACTGTATAATAAATTTTGTGTAATATCCTTGAGTAAAAACTCTCTTTTCGATAGTTCACTTTAGGTTATTTTCTTCTTTTTTAGTTGTTGAATCAAACTTAGGATAATAAATAATAGTAATTAACCTATTTGATATATACTATTGATCCTCATGAGAAAGTATCTTCTTTACTACTATATTACTTATGTTACACACACAAATTTTTATCCATTCAAATATTATCCCAATAGTGTGAATTTAGCATGAATTAAGTTAGAACATTTTTCTCATCAACAAGCCCAAGAATTAATATCCAACTACTTGGCTCAGTTTGGTTAATTTACATCACTAAAGGTAGTATTATTTTCTTTTGATGGAATGCTCCAAAAAGTATAGGTGTGACACAATTTATCAACCATAAATTTTCAATTTTCTTTAGAAGTTTCCTTGACAATTTTTTCCTTAATGTGTTGAGTTCTACATCTTTTAACCTTCCCCTTTGCACGATGCTTTTGCTAATCCCATAATACATTTTGACACTTTTTTATTTTTCTTTGAACCAATAAAATTATTTTAATTCTTTTTTTTT
>NW_018211321.1:0-888 GCF_001263595.1 Phalaenopsis equestris | reverse complement strand
ATCATCGCTTGTGATCTCATAGATGTAATTAAGGAAGGGGCCAACAACTAACCATAATGTACTCAACAAACATTATGAAAAAAATACTTTCATCCATGAGTAAGTTACCCATCGGATTACCGTGATACACTTTCTGCCAAAAAGCGTAGTCTTACCCTACCTGCAGGAGTTCCTCATCTAAGAATCAATAATCGATAACTAAATAAGATTAGCCGACCAGCAAAGACAAGTTGAATGAGACAGGTCATGCCGGCCCAAATACAATCAAAGACAACCCGACAACCACCGATTCAGCATAGTCGGACAAACCAATCTTAACGAGCTAATAACAACTGATTTTTCAGATGTAATATGAAATATTTGAGTAATAAAAATATAAAAAAAAATTAAAATTTAAACATTACACACGTACATTCATAAGAATTGAGCGCCATGTACCTAAATGTCTCTAAAATAAAATAAATCAGACAGATGGAGCTTTCTTGTCATCCATCATCTGCTACCTCACGTCTACCATCTAGTGCAGAAATAAAAATTATGATCCATCAAAGCGACGGTTGGGAAGAGGAATCTCACCCTCTGGAGCTCGCCAATAATTCAGCATTAGAATAAAAGCTCCCACTTCTGTCATTAACACGCTAACAAATGATATGTTGTTAAGGTTTATTGATCCTATAATTAAGAATTAAGAATAATGAATCGCTTTCATTAAGCATTATGAAGATAATGGAGGATGGAGATAGAACAGACAGAAGCCCTAAAAAATAACTAGTTATATCGCAATATTTTCCTTGGCGTTTACTGCTGGGTAAGAATTTCACGTGGAAAATTGAAAAAGGAAAATTTACATACGTACTTATTAATTCATATGTAATTACATATCTAACA
>NW_018211320.1:0-887 GCF_001263595.1 Phalaenopsis equestris | reverse complement strand
TAATGCATTCTAAATCAAAATGTCATTTGATTTAGACGATTTAAAGTTATATTTTATTTGTTTAGTTTGTTTATTGGACATTTAAAATAGTTATTTAAATCATTCAAAATAATGAACACACATCCTAATTATGCCCACCAAAAATTATTGAATGCCAAAAAATTTTTGGGCATTTATATACATATCACATAATTCTTACATATTTATAAATCTATTAGGTAAGCTTTAATAAAATTAACATTAAATTAGTAATACCATTATCTTCACTTTTTAATATGGAAATTCACATTTTACATCAAAATCTATAAAAGCAATGTTACAAGTATATCAAAATTTATGGGTTTGTTATGTAAATATAAAAGACTTATGTGATATTTATGTAAATTTTCAAAAAATGAGGTGATATTCTATAAAATTCAACCACAATAAAGTCAAAAATAAAATGCTGTCAGCTACCACGCCCAAATTTAATAAACCCAAAAAAAAAATTGTGGACAGGTAGAAGAGAAAAGTGCGGGATTACGACCTTCTAGACCACGGATTGAACTAAAATCTCGGCCGCCCACGGGTTGGCGGAATAACCAAAACGACCAAATCCAATGGACCACAGCAACTTTGTTCCGTCGAGGTTCGGAGTCATCGCTCGCCATCCTCTATTTAAATCAGAGAAACCAACGCTATTTTTCGCACCACAATTGCTCAAATTCTTCCCGTTCTACGCACATTCTTCCTCTTTCTAGACAACGAAGATGTCTTGTTACCGTGGAAAGTATGCCGGTAAGCATTTCGTCTCTTTTTGTTCTTCTTTCTTCTGTAATTTTAGATGATAGATCTGTCTATGCTTTGAATCTGCGCGCATCGAGAGGGTTAGAAAGAGTTTTTTTTTT
>NW_018211319.1:0-887 GCF_001263595.1 Phalaenopsis equestris | reverse complement strand
CAACATAACTTCTCTCAATGGTCATTCACCCAGCCCTAAGTGGCATTTGCATTCCCTTGGAAGTCACTTGCCCCTGGTAAACCAATAGGGCTTATACTTAAATCCTAGATTGACGCACACCCATACTCATACGCTTATCTGTAAACATTCGCTTAAGTCAATACATATATACTTATATTTGCATACATTCATGCACTACACTTAAGTATATATACACATACATATACATATATACATACATGTATATATTTGTTGTGTTCCTTGACTATTTGGTTGGCATCAGCTATGTCAGTTCTAAGTCCTCTAGGGTTGGGGGTTTGATCCCACTGGCGGATCAACCAAGTGGTTAGCCACAAGGGGTTGGTTGGGGGCTCGTATCATAGCCTCTAGCCAATCTTTAAAAAAAAATACATACATGTTTTTATATTTAGCAAAACTCTTTCTTCTTTTCTCAAAATTGAACTCAAGTGGACCTACCGAGGGTTAACTAATTTTGGCTTAGGTTTCTTTTAGGTTTGGTGAGTTTACCGATTAACTAATTAATTACCTGTTCAAAAGGTTAATTAGTGAATTAATTATTTTATGAATTAATTAAAAGTTTTATGTTTTATTTAAATATTTTATAATTTTGATGAACCATGTTTTTAATTAATTCAAAATTTTATTATTCAATTGATTAATTCATTGGTTTAATTATGTGTTTTATTTATTAATTATTTAATTGGTAAATTATTTGTTCAATGAATGAATTAAATATTTAAATTATTTAATTTAAATGTTGGTGAAGCACTTTTTAATTTAAATTATTCTTTTAAAGTTTAATTAATTAATTAATTTAATTGATGAATTAAACTTTTTTATTAATTATTTAATTATTTTAATTAATT
>NW_018211318.1:0-887 GCF_001263595.1 Phalaenopsis equestris | reverse complement strand
TGCAACCCTTTTGACAATCAACTTTGGGTTCTACGGCCTACGGACATCATCATAATTTACCACTATGGTCTATATCACCAACAACGACCTACGTAACTCACGGCTTCTGCAACTCACTACTACGACCTTTATAGCCAACTAACGTTCCTGAAGTAACCATCCATGACCTACTTAGCTAGCTTTTGCCATGACATGCATTTACGACCTCTACGACAAGTTGGAGCTACACCACCATCAACAACATTCATGTGTAGGCACTGCCTTCATAGCCATCAACTACGGCTTTAGCAGGCCGTTATAAATATTAATTATTGTTGAAATACCACAGTATATCAATTTTGTAATTTTATTTACTCAAATTCTAGAAAAGAGCGGACTTATACACTCAAAATTACTTAGTCGATTATTTCAATTGGAACAGACCCCTTAGTTTTTTGCACTTTTTCTAAATAGATGCGTCTCCTTCTGTTTACTTCTCTTTTACTCGAGTGTGTTGGATTTTCATAGAACGCTAAGACTTGAAATAATCACTCTACTATCACAGACCTCCTGACATGCATCAATCATAACTGATAAAAAAGCATTTGACCGACTCGTTTTTCGGACATAAGAATACAATAGGGTATAAATATGATTATCGGAGAAGATATTTCTTTCCATTTAATTGCATTTATTTCTAGAAGAAATTCAAATGCTAGTATTCAAAAAAATGCTGCATGCTAGAAGCACTTTCAATGTGGGGAGAGAGGTGAAAGCTTTAAGATTTTTTCTTTAATAACTTAATGAGCTTTTAATATCTGAATTGCAATTAAACTAAATTTTAACAAAATTTACTCAAATTTCTCAATGACAGACAACTCATTAAGCCATCAATTATGAAAAAAAAA
>NW_018211317.1:0-887 GCF_001263595.1 Phalaenopsis equestris | reverse complement strand
TTATTTATAAATAATTTTCTTCACAAATTGTGAACCTTAGGATACAGCTTCTAATATATAAATGATTTAATTAATTCATATACTTATGGGTGTTCATATGCTCCATATATAGCAGTACTTTGGACCCAAAAAGGATTGTAAGCCTAGTCAAGTAGCTCCAGTTGCATATACTTATGGGTGACCATCTCATTCTTTTACTTATTTATTTATCTACTATTAATGATTGTAGGGCTTGTGTCTTTCTATTCAATCATCTAAAAGTCGTGATTTTTACAAAATTTAAATCTTCCACCTAAATGAATTTAACTGAAATCATCAAATTTATTTTGAATGATGCAATTCATGTTTGCTAACAAAACATTAGATGAATTATGTTGGGTCGATTACATTCATAAGCTGATTGTTTCAAGCTTAATAGCTTACAATGACAGAGCCATATAATCCAATCAAGATTTTTCTTTGTTGCAATATTTTGCATTCAGTTATGTTAAGTTAAGAAAGTTAAAATACATGCATGCCACTTGCAATAAAGAGCATATCTCCAAAGGTGTCATTGATTGTGATTAATCATTGTGGTCTAAGTCCTAAAAGAGACTGGTCTTTATTTAATTAAAAATTTATAATATGACTGCTCATGAATGTTTTATATAGATTTAGACTATATTTATTAATTATATTTCAGGAGGCTTCTTTCTTTATTTCTTCCCATGGAATCTCTCATGCAAATGTGATGTCAGACTAGCCTGTCTGAAGCTTAACTTATCATACATGAATCTACTGCCACCTATATATGCATTTCCACTCTTCCTTGTTGTTTATAAAAAAGTCTTAAGAGTTTTTTTTATCATTTACAGTAAATTATATTATAATATTAAAAAAAGTGTCTG
>NW_018211316.1:0-887 GCF_001263595.1 Phalaenopsis equestris | reverse complement strand
GATTTTTTAAAATTCCTCAAATTTGTTTATGTGCTCATTTGAACAAACATGAATGAGCATTCATCAAGTCAGGTTCGTGCTCGAGTTGTTCATCGAGTGCACTGGTTCATTTATGACGCTACCATTGACCTCACAAGAAGAATAGAGTGACCATGATTGTAGCTATTAATTGAGGTTAAATTGAAACATACTTTTTAGCTTGTCTCATGTTGTTTAGCCTATTTTGAACTTTATTCAAGTTAAATGTTATTGGATTGAAATTTGTTTGTGGTTAATTCCAATATCTCAATAATAAGAATGTACATAACAGTACAAAAGACAAATAAAATGGAGTGATAATCTGTAGCATTTAACATATTGTTAGGAAATGTATGATTGATAGAGTCTATATCATCATTTGATCATCTATTTTTTATTTCCAATCATTTGATCATTTATTTATAAACTGAGGATATATGATGCCACACATCTTTATTAGAAATCTTATAATTAAACAACAAACGTGGAAATTTATGGTAAGATTTAACAAGTGTTTGTTGAATGATGAATGAATTTATCTTAGCTTTGTAGCTATTAAAATCTATAATAAGCTCATGAAAAGTTTTAATGAAGTATTTTACAATTTTAATTTGATATATAACACATCGTTTTAACTTGAGTAATTTACGTAGCAGATGGGGCAACAAGGCTTGAGAGCTTTTGTTGAGTGGTAATGATAATATTGATTAATCCTTAGAGTAAGCACATATTGATTTAATGTTTTTGGTCACTTGAATCAATATAGAGTTTGGTACATTCTAGAGCAACTTTCATTTTATTATAAATTAATTTCTTAAAGTTGTTGAATAGCCTTGATCCTCATTGAAGAGCAATAAACTTGTCATAAT
>NW_018211315.1:0-887 GCF_001263595.1 Phalaenopsis equestris | reverse complement strand
TGAGCATGAGGCACAATGACTTTAGGGGATACCCTGTAGCAATCCAATGTGGTGCCATATGAAAGAAGTGAAGTAATTCTCGTTAGAGAGAATTATACACCAAGGAGCCTTGATATGCAAGTCGTCCCCGATATGGACCCATGGGTATACGGGGTGGGTGTGCAAGAAAATTGACCTAAGTAAGACTCTAACATTCAAGACTATGGGCATGTAAGATGACATGCAAAGTAGATGTGTGAGAGTGCACTAGTGCAAGTACAGACACTAGCGTTATGGTGCTCCATGACATGCGAGATGTCGAGGAGCAAGTACGTAGAGTAATGTGCCCATGGGAGGTAGGAATACTTGCTATGAGCATGTGAAGACATATGCTCACAAGTGCGCGGTGAAGGTGCAAGTGTGAATATGCTAAATCAAGCCATGCTTTCATGCAAGCATACACAAATGCAAAATTCAGATGCAAAGAGGGAGTTTGAGTTGAACGAGCCGGCGGGGTCGACTGACTGAACCAACGAGACATGATGATAGATCCAATTGGGTCGGTGGGATCGATAAAAGTAGCCAGTTGAGCCGATCAGGCTGGTGGGGCCAATCAGACGAGCCGATGAGACAAGATGATTAATCTGATCGGGCCGGTGCGGCCGATCGATTGGATCGCCAAAAGATAGTCGGTTGTGTCGATCGGGCCAATGTGGTCGATCAGACTAGCGAACGAGACATGACGATCGATCTGATCGAGCCGGTGTGGTCGATCAGTCAAATTGACAAAAGATAGTCGATCATGTTAATCAGGAAAATGGGGCTGATAGGATGAGCTGATGAGATGACATGCAAAAATTGATAGTTTTCATGAACTTTTGAAAAGGTCGCACACGACATGCAAAATG
>NW_018211314.1:0-887 GCF_001263595.1 Phalaenopsis equestris | reverse complement strand
GGTCGTTTTGACTCTTAACATGCAACCATCATTAAATATTAACGATTGAAGGAGAATCGACATGGTGGTCAAACAAAAATAATGGGGCATTGAATCATGTTCAAAATCAACAGACACTGACAATTCCTGAACTAGTTTAATTTTCTTTTTTGGCTTGATACCTTATGATAGAAACAATAACCCTAAATTAATCTAGCTATTTATATCATTTGCATCATTTGTTTTATTATCGAGCTAGAGATGTATAAATTCATTACTCGATCTCACATACTTTAGGGGTTTTTTTAGTGATTGCAATTTTATTTTATGGTTAAATAAAGGAGCCAAATTATGTTTATTTTGTAATAAAGTTTGAATAAAGAAATATACTACTCATGCATTTCAAAAAAAAAAAAAAGGAAAAAAGAAAAAAAAATTACTCCTGGTATTTTGAATTTAATTAAAATATTAATTAAATTCAAATGAATCATTAATAAAATAAAATTAAATAAATCAAAGAAATACATAAAATAAGTTAAAAATAAATCTAAATTTCTTTGGAATTAAGCTTAGGTAATCCTCACTTTCAGACTAGTTTTCTATAAAATTTGGATTTATTTGGCTTCAAATAAATAAAAACATATCATTTCTTATACTAAAGTTATTGTCAACATTTTAAGATCAAATCAAATTTATATCAATCATATTATTGCACATTCAATCTTCCTCACAAAACTAATTACTTTTCACCACAACTGCAAAAATTCTAAGACAATAGCATTACCTTTTTTCTCTTTTCCTAGACGGACATCTTACTATTTGTAGTGTTGAATATTGAGTCATGAAAGTAACTCCTACCACGGCGTCTACCACGAAAAATTATTTCATACGGACGGGTCCGATCCTGA
>NW_018211313.1:0-887 GCF_001263595.1 Phalaenopsis equestris | reverse complement strand
GAGATATGAGATTGAGGAGGACAAAAGACAAGTGACCGAAATTAAAAAGTCAAATTTCACAAACAATAATTATTTTTTATTAAAATAAAATAAATTAAAATATTAAAGAGGGGAGCATCGTTTACCGTAATAAATACAAACAGATTATAGCAAATATTAAAAAAAGAAAATTGTCATAGACTCTAAAAATTCAATTTATAGAATTTTTTAATTCGATATCAATAACTTTATTAGAGAAATATTTGAGTAAAATAAATTGTAGGGATTTTATCTTTATTTTTATAGAAATTTAGTTTTAGTCCTCAAAACTGAGGCCACTAAGCTTTCGTTTGGACCAAATTCAGAAATTATTATCTACTGTCTCCGATCTCTACCGTTCATCACAGTAAATTAAAAAAAAATTCAAAATAGGGTCCATCGTCATACATCTTTGCTGTGATGGACGGTGAAGATCGGACACCGTATGAAATAATTTTTGAATTATATGTGTTCCCCACTTCTGTATCCCCTCTCAGCTGTGTAGAGCCAAATCTGAATAATTGAATTAAAAAAATATGAAAAGGGCTGCATTTAGAGTGAAATTAAGAAGAAGGAACAAAATCTTAAAGAATTAATATTTCTGTATCACGTTAGATGTAATTAATGTTCGTGTTTCACCATTAAACATGAATTTTTTTTAATTACAACAAATTAATATATAAAAAATTAATAAAAGATACTAATAATATTTTATAATATTTAAATTAGAAGGAATGTAATATTAAAATGTTAATATTATTGTGGAATATATATGAAATTTAGAACTTTCGATGTAAGTGAAAAATAGAACGAGAAAAGCTTCACATAAAAAAAACACACAAATTTACGTGATTCGACAAATTGACTAC
>NW_018211312.1:0-887 GCF_001263595.1 Phalaenopsis equestris | reverse complement strand
GCTGAATTTCAAACTATGACTGCTCATTAGCAACATTCCTCCAATTACCTCTGGCGATAATATCCAAAGAAGAAGTTTCCTACATGGCTACATTGGGGGCAGGCCAGTAATCTGTTGCTATCATAAATATAGGCTTAACGAAATTATTAATGGAAAGGCTATAACTTTCATTGCATCACTCAAGCAGGCCTCAGTGATGCAGGAACCAAATTATGAAGTCTAACCTTAAACAAAAATGAAGAATTATTATTCTTATTTGTTGCTCTCGTGTGAATCACCTTGTAGCTAGGGCACTAATCTTCAAGGCAATTTTTAAAAAATCGAATATCCTGCAATATGTTAAGTAAAGCTAATAAGTTTACTTAAATTAAAAAAAAAAATAGAAAACACAAGTTTTCATCAATTTTATATACCTTAAAAGCAAAAGAAATGTCTGAAATTTCAATTTGTAATGTTACTGTCCTCAGTCTATCTTGTTTTGACTGACCAAGTTTGATTAGTCCCTGAAGATATTGGAACAAAGAATAATATGATGACACTTAGTGCAGAATAAAGTAGGTAAGATACGAAAAAAAATATGCTTTAAATTAACTTCAACCTGATCACCCAGCACTCTACACATATCTGTGAATTCCAGTGATCCAACGGCCGGGACATGAGCGGATTTGCATATTTCCAAATATGATTTGTTCAGCTGTACCGTTACATTATTTTTTCAAGATAATTAAGCAAAGGTATGAACTATAAGCTCAAAGATGCATTAATGTCCATCAAAGTGCAAGACAGTGGACTTTAGATGAACAAGATCAGAAATGAAAATCCATAAGAGTAATAACATTTTTAGGATGACCCAAGCCATTAGATCAGATTCAAAATCGCAATAAACA
>NW_018211311.1:0-887 GCF_001263595.1 Phalaenopsis equestris | reverse complement strand
AAAAATAAAATAATTAGGGAATAAAAATAAGAAAGTTGTTTCCGAAGAAATTCCGCAATCAAATACTTTCATGATTATGTGAATCAACCAGTTGACCCACCATTAAGAGGAGCCAAACTTCTCAACTTTCCACACTCCCCCTCAAGTTGGGTCTTAGATGTTGTAGAGAGCCAACTTGGTATTGAACTCTGAGAAATTGCTTAAAGAAAGAGTTTAGGCGAAGACATAATTTCTTGGTGTATCTGGATGTGACTTAGTTGTATAATTTCATCATTATCCTTTTCAGAGATAAGTTAACTTTTTTATGTATGTTGGAATTATCTTCCTTAGTTATTAGTTGGTAAAATTTTTATTGTTATGGAAGCTCAAGTGATTAATTATTATCTCATGTAGATTTATCATAACTTAATCACATAAAACCTTGATTATCTTAAAAAGGACTAATGAATAACTCAATGGTAACTCTAATAGAATACTAATATTCCTTAAAAAGTGCATGCGATGGTGTTAATTTTAGATACTGGGACAAACATTATATAAGCAACTAAAGTATCATTAAAAAATTATTCTCTCAACTCTTTGTATGCTACTTATTAAACATTGAACAAGCTTGCCATGAACATAAAGCATATGTAAGGATTAAAGTTTATACTCGCTCATTCATTAATCAAGCTCGCTAAATCTTGTTTGATACATTACTAAATGAACTTAAATGAGCCTCAAGGCTTAAACAAATGCCATCAAGTTGCTTATTGAGTATATGAGTTCACTTATTGAAATAATGATATGGTTGATTCCCTTTTCTTGTAGAATGACAAATTTGCACTACATATTTGTCTTGGCACAAAAAGATTTTTGCGTGCTCCATTTGATTTAAAAAAAAAAAA
>NW_018211310.1:0-887 GCF_001263595.1 Phalaenopsis equestris | reverse complement strand
TTCACTTTGTTGACAGAAGCTCCCTGGTGGAGATCGATCGGTACAATTTCGATCCATTGGACGGGCAATACCATTAGGTCCACATGACCGACCAAACTCATTGAAGTCCTTCCAGCTGGTCGAGCCTAAGAGCAGTAAAACCCTAGGCACACTGGGGTAAAATATCTAGAATGACATGTACAGTGCTTACTTAAGTAGGGGTATAAATGTAACTACATATATTGTAATCACTTTATCTATAAATAGAGAATCATTTCATTAATAAAAGATTAAACAATTCTCTCATTCTACTAATCATTATTGTGCTCTCTCCCTCTCTCTATTTCTTCTCTACGCTCTATTCCCTGGGCGTGACCAAGAGAACAGATTCGGATTCAGCACCACCCCATACATTGTAAAATAATATAATTATAATACAAGCAAGATTCAACTTTAATTTTTTTTACAATAATTTTGAAGGTCCTCATGAATTGAATTAACTAAAACTCACTTAAGGGCGATTTGATTTAATGAAAGGAATTTAAAGTGATGGTAACATAAGGTATTTAAAATACTTTTGAATTTATTTAATTGGGTAATAAATACATAAATGAATTTATTTATTTACTTATTTATTTTATGTTTGATTTGAAATAAATGAACTCACTGAAAAGCTCGACGTCGGCCGTGACAACGGCGACCGGTAAAGTGGCCAATGTGTGCGGCAGGCCGCATGATTTGCTGGCGATAGCCAGTGATGGACGGCTGTAACACAGCTATTTTATTATTATAACAGTGATTAAAATATTATCTATTTTTAAATTAAAAAAGTCCTCTTCTTATTATTATTATTAGTTTCTCGAGATGGTGAGCATTCATATTTTTATTAAGAACCTTCTCTTTCTGTT
>NW_018211309.1:0-887 GCF_001263595.1 Phalaenopsis equestris | reverse complement strand
GCAATATCATTGTAAGTATATCGAGATGTGGAATATACGTTTGGCGACTATAATATCATTAAACCTTCCACAAGGAGACGAGAAATAAGAATTGACATTATTTGTAATGGTACTGATCTTGGGCATCACTCTACCTAGTGAAGCCCCACACTCAACCTCCTGATGCTTAATACCCTTGATCACCAAGAGAGAGAAAAATGGTATGCGTTTTTCAAAATTTATAACTACTGCTAATTATTATTATTATAATACATAATAATAAATTAAATTTCTTTAATTATACACATGGATTACTTTATTTATACCAAAAATATCACAGAAAAGTTTGGAAGAGATAGTGGTGGAAGTGCTAGCTCTATGAAACAAGGATACAATTAGATACTTGAGCTATCACATAGAGTTGAACAATCCATATATATCGATTATACTGCATTTGATCAACCAAATATGCATGATTTAGAGGCGGGGCCATCTCATAGAACAGATGTCAAACCATCTGGCCCCTGTAAATCAACTTCTGATGTTCCACATTAGTTGTGTTCTACTGCCACGAGACGATCAGTTACAGATGCTCCAAGAAGATCTTCAGTTTTCAGAAGACATAAATCTCTCTTAAATGAACCGCACAAACAACAATATTCACAATCATCTACTTATCTTGGTGGATGAACATTTGTGAGCCCTTTCAGCTATGCTACCCTATGGATATGCATGACCCACCGGCTACGCATGACCACTGACATACGAGGGTCCATCATATGATTTGCAATGGACAACATCTACTTGAGGAGATTTGGATTTAAAATTTTAGAGCATTCTCATGTTTGCGCCTATATCTAATGTAAGACTATTTTTAAGCTCACCTCCAATTTATACACCACTAGCAC
>NW_018211308.1:0-887 GCF_001263595.1 Phalaenopsis equestris | reverse complement strand
TATTAAATACTTGTATTCTTAAGCATATATATAGTCGTTGTCATTAAGCCGTGCAAATGTATTGAACTACCTCTCGCTACAACTCAACTGAAAGTAAGAGAACAACATTGCCAACCACATCACAAGCACTCTTGAGATTTCTCATCAGGGGTTGAGAACTTGCGATAAGTTAATCTGCAAAGAAGTCCGAAGGATCCCCTCATAAAGGATCTAGTTAATTGTCATATTATGATAATTTACCATTTGCTAGATGGCTTAGTCACATTCTGCTTGCAAGATCTCCTCACATAGGGATCAGTAGTCGACATCCCACTAGAGCAGCCAACCGGCAAAGCCAAGCCGATCAAGTAGAGTCTTGTCAACTCAAAGAACATCAAAGACCAAATAATAATCCTGATTCAGCACAGTTGGACAGATAGGTCTGGTTGAACCAGGACCCATTTGTTTTAGCCTACTGAGTCATAAGTAGTCGAATCATAGGACAATACATGAAAAATACCTAAAATATCATGAAACGCCCCCATTAAAGTTAGGGCAGAATTATAATTTCTTATATTGTACCCCATTATCTATAAATAAGAGAATCATTTTATGAAAAAGAACTTAATCAATAATTCATATGACTGTTCGTTAATGTGTACGTCCCTCTCTCTATCTCTATCTGTCTCTCTCCCCCTCCCATCTTACGCTCTATTCCATGGGTATCATTCAAGATCAAATCAGAATTCATTATAAATGTTTTGAGTATTTTAAGAAATAAGTTGATTTTTTTATAAAAAGAAAATGTAATATCATTTATAAACTATACCAGTCATTATTTCAAAAATAAATGTCAAAATAGAAAACAAGTGATGTCAAATATGACATAAGATAATGAAGATCATGTC
>NW_018211307.1:0-887 GCF_001263595.1 Phalaenopsis equestris | reverse complement strand
AGAGAATGATCATAAAACAAAACACATAATCCAAACATGAAGGACACATCCGCCTTTTTCCTCCATCTTCCTCACACGAGTCTCTTCCGAGCTGTGTGAATTCATGAATAACATGGGACCTGAAGTCCGAAAATGATTTAACTAGGAGCAAAATAGTTGGTTAGCTACTTAAAGTTGGACTTTGGAACTAACCACTTTCTTCATGTTTGGCGCAACTTGGGCATCTCTGCTTGCCTTGTCGCCTCCTATTATTTTTTCAAATGGTTGCCCTACTAGCCTATGGGTTTCACTGCCCTTCTACTAGCAACAATTACCACATTTGTGTTATTGATGATTGGTTGCAATCTTTTGGCCTTTTTAATATAGTATATTCAGTATGTCGACTTTATAGGTCCGGAGTAGCACTTGTGGTTTGAGAGATGGCTACTCTCTTTTATCCTCTTTACTCTTATTTTGTTATTATGACAACAGCATTGATGCTATTTAGTTTCACTCTATTCTAAGCTCCTTTTGGTTTCTCTATTCCCTCCAATAGTAAATTTATTTTGTTGAGGCATTTCTTTTTTATTTTATTTTATTTCATTTTTAATATTGCTAATATTAATTTTTAAAAGTGATAATTGTATTTTTTTTTATAAACTTTTGAGTGATTATGACATTAATACTTTGTATAAGTAACACCAATATTTACATGTTAATGATATAAATACATAATAATTTTGTGATAGGTATGTGCACCCCGCCAAAAAATGCTTACGATATTTTTTTAATCGTCAAATTTATATGTAGTTTTATAGACCATATTTTTTTCTATGATTATGTACCTAATACCTGTTGGGTAATGTGGAGACACGGTTCATCACAATTTAATTAGCTTCCTAATTAAG
>NW_018211306.1:0-887 GCF_001263595.1 Phalaenopsis equestris | reverse complement strand
ATGTATTGTTAAAGTGATGTGTTCTAGTTAGAATATTTTGAAGTTATTTGGTTTAGTGTAAATTAAAGGTAGAACTTTGCATTTTCTTATTTGTTTTTAAGAAAAATAAATTTTGTATTAAGAAAACCTATTAAGGTAGAAGATGGCGGGCCGTTTGAGACGATGGAAATCAGTGGTGGGAGACGGGTGAGTGGATGAACGATGGTGAGTGGGGGATGTTGTTGGGTTGTGAGGATGAGCAAATGGATGACAGTGGGCGGCGCTGATATCAGCGACTGACGGTGGGGGTGGCTGATGATTAATGTGTGGTGGATGGCGGGCAACTACGAGTGGCTAGTAATGGTGCATAAGGTAGTTTATTTAAAATACCCAATTCTAACGAATTTTAAATGCATTAAAAATGAACCAAAAAGTGAATTTCATATACATTGAAATTTAAAATCATTGCTATACGTGAAAAGTACATCAACACAAATCTTGAAGCAATCCAACGACCAAGCAAAAAGACTGCAAGTGAAGGGCTGGATGATAAACAGAGCACTGGGCTTTTAATCATGGGAACTTTTCATGCGATCGGTTGACAATCTTGAGATAAGATGATCATCCTGAAACGAGCCTAAGAATCAAATCAACTTAAGATATGATGATATTATTATCAATCAGACAATGACATGCCAATCTAAAGACGAACGATCAAATTGCAAATGACGATCGCCATACCTCATGACGATCAAATATGCCTACTTGTTATATTTTATTTTATTTGATATCTATAATTTACCAAAATAACCCCATTAAAATCAATAATTCAAGGGCAATTCTGTAATTTCAGCGATCATATCCTTATGTCTATAAATAGGAATCATTTTACAATAAAATTATTACTC
>NW_018211305.1:0-887 GCF_001263595.1 Phalaenopsis equestris | reverse complement strand
CATATATTTGTATTAAATTTTTTTTAATTTTTCTTTTATTTGAGGTAACCAAAATATAAAATAAAAATATGAGAAAAACCTTTAGTTAGTCTCAATAAGTAAATTTATTTTTTAATTATTTTGCATACATTTATTTATTATATTTTCTTAAGAAAATATTTTATATTTAGTTTGATTTCACATTGCACATACACTTTCATGAAATTATATTTAATATGAATATTTAAATTAAAATATGATATTATTTTTTTAATATAAAAAAAATAAAGTAAAATGAAATGTTTGTAATAATATTTAATTTACTTTTTTTTTATTATCTTATTCGTTGAATCTCCTCGAGATTTATGCTGCCATGTATTTCTGATGAACAAGAGTATAATAATCCTCCACTAAATTTAATTAAATATAACAGTAATATTTCTAAGCCATCGTTTAATACATTCTAAATATGGCACTTCTTGCCCATAACTCATTTAATATCTTTGCAAAACAAATATTTAATTTTCTTGTGTTAGTCCTGCATGATTATCTCTTTGATTTGTCCCACCAAATGCTTTTACATAAGTTTTACAGTTCGACCACTATCAGTATCCCATGAGCTTCTATTAAAAATTAAAAAAAAAATGAAATAATTCAGTATCTATTGTCATATTTCCTTAAGAATATATAAACAAATATTTAAGTTAATATATACATTAATTCAATGGATTCCCATATGCATACGACTAGAGCACATATAGAAGTTGGCTTCACACATTGCTCTATAAAGCTTGATTAAATGTTTGAGCAAAGGTTTGGTATTGCTGAAAGATTAAAAAATGCGTAAATAAACCTCTTACTATTAACCCCATGAGGCCTGTTGCTAGAAATACATGGAAATTAGTATT
>NW_018211304.1:0-887 GCF_001263595.1 Phalaenopsis equestris | reverse complement strand
ATATATATTTCATTTTAGGTGGATGTGCTGCTCAGGATTTGATGATATAATTGAGGATGCAGAAAATTTAATTTTCGCAAACCGATTTATTTTTCGAAATCGAGTATTATGTTTTATTTTGTTATAGGAAGTAAATAAATATGCGGACAGTTGAATGAGTTAAATAAATCTTTGATAGATGTTATAAAAATTTCGATATATATATATATATGTTGTGGTCATATATTAATTAATTATTGTTTTAGTGCAGGAAATGCCATCACACACTTATGTAATTAAAAAGTATGAGGCACGTTGATATTTTATGTAAAAAACTCTAAAAAAAGAAAAAAAAATATTAGGTCAAGTCCAGTTGTAATAATGCACTGAAAACTGTGAGCACATATATTCACTTTTCCATACTTAGAATATGAAGTTACAAAGTTGATCAATGTACACTATTCTCCTGAATTAGTGTCACAGCACCATAATTGAGATGTATTTTCATACTGTCTTTGAGATACGTCATTATATAGTATGTGGGTGAGTTGTTTTGCAGAAAGTCCATCACTCTGCAATGTACATCAAGATTCCATAATGCACGTCATGATTCCACAAAGTGTTTCATTGCAACGAGTCAAGGCAGCTGATAGTAGTCTACAGTGGCTACAATGTTGGACTTCAGGTCCTCTTCCAAGCTTCAGTCATCTTTTAGTTAGATATCTCCCCTTTTCAAGAGGAGGGTGTGACTCTATTTATATAGTTTGGGTTGTAAATAAAGAAGGAATCAAGATCACTTTGATCAGATGGTCCCGAGAGATTCTCCCGATCAAACGACATTCGATGAATATTTGAAAACCTTAATGATGTCAATGTTTAGCAATATTAGACTCGTTGGATTCGTCTCG
>NW_018211303.1:0-887 GCF_001263595.1 Phalaenopsis equestris | reverse complement strand
TGTTCGTTCGTGTTCGGTTCGTTTACACCTCTATTTGCAAGGCTTACTTTAAACATTCACAAATAAATTTAAATCCACCACAAATTGCCGCAAATTCATGCTTAAGAATTTAACTTTTTTGTTCGTCACTTAAGAACTCTATCCCTTTATCACATCTTTAACTTTTTAAATTCTTTTTACAAGTTATTTTCATTTCTAAAATCATATATCTTATGCTCATAGTTTGATTTCAACCCTTTACAACTTGCACAACAGCTCTGAAACTCTGAAACAAACTTCACTCCCAAAACATTCCAAAATAGTAGGAATCCCAGCCAATTACACAAAAAATCATGAGCAGAAATCACATGTACATATTGCTATATCAATAATAATATATAATTCAAGCTGCAAGCAGAACATTCATTTTTTACCAATTTTTAAATTATTTGAACATAGTTCCTAGCATTGTTCTTCACGGATATAATACAACACCATGAACTTGGCGAAAAGAATGTTTTTTTTATTATTATTTTTTTTATTTTACTTCAAAGACAGAATATTCAAACATTCAGATTTGTTCCTGCTGTTTGTCTTTGCTGAAGAAGAGTTTATAGAGAGAATTCAAGACCACCAGGGATCTTCACCAGTTCTGAAATCAGTTTCTAGCCAGGGCACAAATAAAACCTTCCCATCGTCTATATCCGCATGAGCCAATGCCAATGACTTCATAAGCCAAAAATCCAATATAAGAAAATTAAAAACTGTTTTCCACTAAATAACAGTTCAGAAGAAATGAAAGAAAAATAGAACCCATAATAACAAGGTGAAAGGATAAAAATGAATCAAATTAAGCATAGAAGAATCGGGAGAGAATATAATTCCTCATTAAAGTGCTCATGTAGCAA
>NW_018211302.1:0-886 GCF_001263595.1 Phalaenopsis equestris | reverse complement strand
AAAAAAAATGACAAGTAATTTTCCACATTTTCCCTTTGTACATTATAAATAAGGGGTAGATAACATGTATTAAGGGATTTTTGCTTCTCTATGTTTCTCTAAGCTTTGGCCTCCTTAGGCTCTCTCCTCTTGTGGGGAGATCACTCTCACCTTCTCTCTTATAACCCGGTCACAATATATAAAATGGATCACAGAATCTGGGAATATCTCAATTTGCTTTTATGAGGCAAGTCTCTGTGTGCTCATTCAATTATTTCTTCCTCTTTGTCTCCCTCTATTTCTTTCTTAAGGTTTATACCTCTCTGATTTATGGGCATGCCTCTGGATAAATCTGGATTCAACAGATAAATATAAAAAAAATTTAGTAATAACCCATTTTCTTGTGTTTCTTACATTTTATCCAAATTTCATCCATTTATAAGATAATTTTATTTTGATTGCCATGCATTTATAATTGTACGTGTTATAGTTGCTATGCATTTTCTAAAATTCATGCATTTTAAAAATGTTCAATAACCAATAAATGAATTAATGAAAACTTTGTATAGTAATCTTGATCCACTTCCTAAATGAATTTTTCGTAATAACTTTTTAAGAGTGTTGTCACACCTTGTATCCGGATGGCAGTACACCCCACCAACACAATTCATGATTGTATTTATTATATCTTTTATATTCTCAAATGAAAGGATTGTAGGCAAATAATTAAATAATAAACAAAAAACATCAATTTTATTTTGTTACATAAATAAGAGTTTCACTGATGCAACTTAGAAAAATAAAAACTTAATGAATCAAAAGTAGAATGAGAATAGGGGAAATAACTACCCAAAACACATAAAAGAAAATATAATAACTAAAACAAATATTGAAAATACAAAAAAAA
>NW_018211301.1:0-886 GCF_001263595.1 Phalaenopsis equestris | reverse complement strand
TTTTTTTTCATATTGAAATTCAGCTCTCTGTTTGTGGAGCATCGATACACAGAACTCCATTTTGTATGCTATTAATACGAAATGTATATTTACGTGAGTCACCAGTGCTTCGCTGCACTTGGATCGTATCAAATATTACGATGCATACATCACCAATGATGAGATCATGATGAACCGTGGTTAATCCATAAAAATAAGAGAGAAATGACACCATGGTGCTGGATGAACTTAAACCCAAAATAAAGCATGAAAATTTTGTTTCAGTCTATTTACATATTTACCAATTTGAATGCACTAAATGAAGATTTAATAATTATTGTTATTTTGCAGGAGATAATAAAGGAAGATGACGATAAACTAACTGCATTGAAGGCAGAAATGGGCGATGAAGTATACGCAGCAGTCACCACCGCTTTGCTGGAGATGAACGAGTATAATCCAAGTGGCAGATATGTCGTCTCTGAACTCTGGAGCTTTAAAGAAGGGCGCAAAGCTTCTCTAAAAGAAGTCATACAGTATGTCCTGAAGCAATGGAAGACAAATAAAAGAAAAAGGTGATTACCTTTAATGTTTATATTTGCTTGAAATCATTTAATAAGAGATATAAATTCTGTTCAAGTATTTGGATCACTTTGGTAAAAGTGATTCTTTTTCGCTGTTCCGGCTTTTTATTTCCTTCCTATGGAACATTGTTAGAACGCACTTTGAGTTAATCGGACTTGTTGGGCCAGTTCTTTCTCTTTTGGAGTGGATGGGCAGGCATTTATATTTTTAATACCTAAATATTTATATTTAGGAATTTAACATTTTTATTCTCAAAATTACATCAAAAAATGCATCTAGCATTAATTTATCTTGAGGTGAAATACCCATTTTTATATCCATA
>NW_018211300.1:0-886 GCF_001263595.1 Phalaenopsis equestris | reverse complement strand
ACCCAAAAGAGAAATGCTAACTAGAAGCATAGGAAGATCTACAGTAAAGCAAACAGATAATCACCGTCTCCATATAATAAAGTTTGAGCAAAATCTCGAGCCGGCCCGATGAAGCAAATAGGAAACCTGCAAAACCCAAAAGAAAAAACTGGAAGGGTAGATAAACTATGAAGGTATATCCAGAAAGAAAAAAGCCACACCAATGAATATTGCAAATCAATCCCCTCATGCTTAGCCAAATACATCCAAGAAACCATAATTTAACCAAATCATCCCCACATGAAGAAGTAAACAAAAGACTCCAAGCAAAGCAAATTTTCACCCAAAAATAATCGAGGTAAAAAACCCCAAGCCGAAACCTGCAAAAAAGTTTGAAAGGCACAAGCTTCCAAAGGATGGGCTCCAAATCGAGAGAGCATAAAAGATATAACAGTAAATGATTACCCATGTATTACATGAATAGGTCCTTCATGGGGGAGGAAACCCCCATTAAGTTCCAACAAAAGTAAAGCCATAACTAATTCCTCCTAAAAATCCATCTTGCTAGAACAAAATTGGGAAAACCATCCAAAAATATACCATAAAACATAGAATCCAAAGTTATAAAATACATCAAAAAATAATAAAGTGCCTCAACCACAAGGACCAGCAAATGTACCAAAATAAAAATTATCTCCTGACGAAAGGAAAATCCAAAGAGTCACTGTGTAAAAGCCTCTTTAAGTGGTGCGGTGGTGAAACATCGACAATAAGGTTACCCAGAACTTTACCCGGCTTGGCCAACCAATCCGCGGGAGAATTTCCTTCCTGAAAAACATGACTCAAAACAATAGACAAATTATATTTTTCACTAAGTGTTTTGATTCTATTCCAAATCCCCAAAACA
>NW_018211299.1:0-886 GCF_001263595.1 Phalaenopsis equestris | reverse complement strand
TATAGTGTATATAGGTAGGAATAAGTACTTAGATCTATGGTATGTTCTATCTTCACCTTTCTAAATGATAATTTTGCATAAGTAATTGAAGTTTTATGTTATACAAGAGTATGCATAAGTTTTCAAATTTATTTTGTGTAGTAAATGCTTATATATGAGAGTTATTTTAAAAAATAATTAAAATTTTATATTGCACATACACTTGTACAAGCCCTAAAACCCACTTTATGTGACTACACCCATGTTTTTATCTATTATTTATTAAAATGGTTAAAATTCAATGGTGTGCATGACAAGCTTACATAAGTCTTTTGATTCATTTTATTTATTTTAAACACATTTATATAAATTTATAATATAATTGAAATTGTTTACTATATAAATAAATTTCATATACATACACACCATGTTGTCTATATAGTAACTAATATTCGTTATTATAAAGTGTCCACAAGTCATAGAACATTGTCTAGATGTGTTATACACATCTATATAAATGTAGTATTTTATGAAGTATTTAAAATTTTATTCTAATATGTAGCTTTATTAATGTTTTAGTGATTAACAACAATCTTTATCACTTTAAGAAGTGTGTAGCTTTATTAATTGCATTCTACTCTGAATTTTTAGAACTAGTTGAACATGATAATGTGACCTATAATTAGGGTTGTAAATTAATCAATGCACTCGATGAACAACTCCAACTCATACTCGATTAAGACTTGATTGTATTCGTTCAAATTAGTTAATAAATAAGCTTGAACAATCTTTTAAAACTTGAATCGTAAATGAACTAAACATGAATATAGTCAAACTTTTTCATTTATGTTTATGAATAAACTCGTTTGTTATTCAACAAACAACTTGTTAAATACTCGATATGAAG
>NW_018211298.1:0-886 GCF_001263595.1 Phalaenopsis equestris | reverse complement strand
GTACTGATTTTATACATCAATAGATTTAGAATTAAGGTATGAGACACGAGCAAATAGCTCTTGGCCCCCATTATGTGGTACCACCCATCTAGCACCTTGAAACTTGTGCCCATACATTATTTCTAATACATGACTCTCCTAAAGACTCAAAAAAGTAAATAGGAAAAGTAAAAAAAAAGACTCAACCTGTACGGAAATAAGGTTAGCAGAAAGAGCTATCTACATGCAACACATATGAGCCATGTCTGGTGGGAGGAGTTTAACAGCATCTGCTAAAAAGTTGTTAGTCATTCAAATCATTATTTGCTTCCTCCCTTTTACATGCGTGCATGTGTATTTTAGGCATGACTCTTTGAAAGAAAATTGCCCCTTATATACTATTGCACATGTCTCACACTCAGTAAACACACAAAAGAAACCCAAAAGTGATGTCTAGCTAGGGCAACCAAACTAACAAAGAAATATAACCAGGACATCAAAAAAAGATTGTCTAGCACCCTAGTCCTAGTCTAACACACCATATAACGTAGTGTCCTATCACATTATCTAAGTGAGTTCATGGTTAAGTCAGAAGTCTGGTGTATGTCTTGACGGGGTTGCCATCACTGCCCCATCATAATAATCCAGAGATTCCAAGAGGTGCTACTAAAAATGCAGGTTTTATGGAAAAGCTTTTAAAAAGGCTGACCTCATATATGGTCTAGGATATATATGCAAGTAACTTTCAAAGTGATTTTGAAAATATGAAACATATAAGTAATAAAAATTTATATTGTTATACTTTTTAAATAGGTACTAAGAAAGAAAAGCTTAAGTGACACTAATTAGACCCCTTGAAATCTTAACAAAACATATGTGTGCTAGTCACGGTGCGATAGCTAGTATT
>NW_018211297.1:0-886 GCF_001263595.1 Phalaenopsis equestris | reverse complement strand
AAATTATCATCACTTGCAAGTAAGTTGTAATCATTTGGTGTAACTCCAATAATATAATAATATAATTTGAGCTGGTGCCCACTTAGCCAACCATATTTCTTTTTAATCTTTTTTTTTCGTAATGAATGAAGTTTCATCGTATTTTCTTGAATCTTCATAATTCTCTGCTTGCCCCTATTATAATTTTCCTTTTCCTGGTTTTTGACTTGGGTCTAATATCCACGAAATTTAAAAGTTATAAGCAAGTGCTCATTTACATCATGTTGCATGTCCAAAATTTGAAATGATGGCCACTACATTGCAATAAATAAAATTTAGGTTAGACAAACTAATAAAACATTACAATGATTTATATGAGGGTAACAAAATAATTTTGCAAGAAACTACCCCCATTCTCTTCATGTCCATATCTATTTTCCATGTCTTTATCCATGAGTTAAAAAAGTGATGAAATCTTTCAGCTTTTCATGCTGCAGGAACAATTTCACATGCTTCTTATATATTTAGCTTCTCATATTGGAGGATCAGTTTCAGCTTCTCATGCTGGAGGAACAGGTTGGCCACACACACGCGCGCGCGCGACCCGCTTAATCGAGTTTATGTCAGCACACACACACACGCGCGCGATCCGCCTAATCCAGTTTATGTCAGCACACACACACACACGACCCGCCTAATCGAGTTTATGTCAGCACTAAGGGAACTCGAACCCAAATAACAAATATATAACACTTAAACTTTATTCTGACATACATATCACTTTATCTATGTGTGATGAGGTGTATTTTACATTTTTGAAGTTAAAACGATGGTATTTTTGATGTGATACGAGAGATTAGGGTAACACGAATGTATAAAGTTTAGGTGTTAGATATGTAAATACATA
>NW_018211296.1:0-886 GCF_001263595.1 Phalaenopsis equestris | reverse complement strand
GTATCCCATGCTTAAGTCGTCTGTTTATATCAATGCATCCGAGGATATTACTATTATTGGATCCTCTGTTTTTTATTGGATTGTTTTGGATTTTTTTTGTATAAGGCTCTGTCCATTTGCCCTCGCAGCAAGTCACTATAGCAATGTTTGGTTCCTGTTTTCTAGTTATAGTACCATAATTTTATTCATTGATTGGTTATCTTATCTACACCGAAGCATTATTTAGTTGATTGGTTTCTTCTCTGAAACTATAACTGCATTCAGCTACTTGGTTTAATTTTCTAGCATTTTAGCAGTAATTTAGCTGTTTAATTTGTATTTATTATCAAATTTTCCATTGCAGAAAGAACCACAAATCATTTAAAATTTGTTGAAAGGACATTATGAAATTCGAAATTTACCATTTGATACAACTAAGATTGGAAACTTGTTATTCTTACTGTGCCAAATTAAAAGTAGCAATATCAAGCTAAACTTTAGAGGGTTTTGAGAGATTGCTCATCTTAGAACTGACTCTAGAGGAAAGTAAAGTAATTGAATAATTGAATCAAATTTATGTTTTCCTCACAATTATTACATTTGTTGTAGGATGCAGATTCTTTAAGTACTTTAAGAGTATTGAAAACTTCCGCGGGCAAATTCTCCATGTGCTGGCATAAGGCCAATATCTACCAATTGAGGATTCTATTGTATTTCTTTCTTCATACCTACTAATTTGTGTGCATGATTGAGATTATTCTGTGTTCATTACATACTAATTTTCCTTTTTATAGTGTAAATTCTAATCACCAACTGACTTTAAATTTGTTCTTCGATTTTTTGCTAAATTTCAACTTCCTGTGACGCAATATTATCATTTTGAATGGATGGAGTGATTTTTTTTTAA
>NW_018211295.1:0-886 GCF_001263595.1 Phalaenopsis equestris | reverse complement strand
CCCTAATTGCCAAAGTTGCTACCACAACTAATATGTAATAGTGAAATAAATGCATGATTTCGCGTCAATTTTTTAAAAAATTTTATCCAAAGAGATAAAACTGTGATTACACTGCAACGCCATCCAAAACAAACTCTTAATGTTTTAGGTCGTCGTGTTGGCTAAAGAAGCGACGAAATAAACCTATTTTATTTTATTTAGCTTTTTACCTCATTTCTCAAGATAGAACTAGGGATTTAACTAATAATATTTGAGGTTATATTTAAAAATGATAATAGATAAGATTTACGTAAAACTCAATTCTATTTATTTAAATATCTAACACCTAAAATTCAATTTTAATGTGTCATTTTATCTATGCATGAAAAATTGTATTTCACTTGTTAAAAATAATGATATTTTAGATGATATGGATGATTTTTGTGACATAAATGTAAAAAGATATAGTGTTTTGGTATTGTATATGTAAAGAAATAAAATTATGTGGCATGTATATAAATTGAATTTCTTTATAGTACTAAAATTTTTAATGTGATATGAGTGATTTGGTTGGTATGAATGTAAAAAATAGAGTTTAGGGATTAGATATGTAAATTACATGAAATTGGTGCTATAAAACATAAGAAAATATAATTTCTTGTTTAAGGGTGCTGGTATTTGTCGGTTCCAAGCCCGTTCAAATGGGTTCGATGCGGGGGCAGTTTTTAAGTCAACCCGAACCGAACCATTACCCTGTTCATCATACAGTTTTAGAGGTTTTTACATAGCCCTTCAAAATATATTATTTAATTGTCACCTCAGTTTTTGTTTTTATTATTTCATGCTCTTATATTTTTATATGCGGTCACTTGAGCAAGAAAATCAATATATATATATATATATATAT
>NW_018211294.1:0-886 GCF_001263595.1 Phalaenopsis equestris | reverse complement strand
AAATTATGTTGGAAAGTGCTTGGAAAATACTATAGTAAAAAATTACTATTTAGTAAATACATTTTTACTACTAATTTATATCCTCATAATTGATTATAATGTTCTCCATGCTACCTTTCTTTCATATTAGTCCTCCTGGGCGAAAGAGCCTAGAAATTGAGCAATAAGTTCTTGTAGATATTAAGAAATGCATGTGATATGTATTAAAACCCATAATAAATCAATAATCTGAAAGACTTTTCTCTTCCAATATGTCAACAGAGATGAGTTAATTATAACCATGTCGGGTCCTCTCTCGTTTCAATCAAGGTTTCTGCTTCTAGTTCATACCCCTAAAGCTACCACTCATATGAAAGTTGATAGCATACTCACCACACTGCTTAGCCTAGCTTCGACCCAATAGAAGTTCCTTTTTGTTTGCATCCCCATTGCGCCACATACCATGTTTTGTGTACACCTCTTCCCCACTCAAAACTCAACATTTGAGCTATTTTAGTTGCCATCTCACACCACCCACCTTCCACATCTCTCTAGCTACAACATGTCCACCCACAAAGATTCTATTTTGCATCATGTACTTTTTTCTTATGTTGCCTTAAGAAGCACCTTCACCGTGCTACAACTCATTTGTTGTCGATCATTAATCGTCAATAGTTAATCGCTTGCATACAACAATTCATTGCAACAATCTTTTGCACGTAACACATTAACCCCCTTCAATTAGAAGTTCTTGCATCAGTCGTTGTTCTTCCCATTATCACATGTGCTCAGTGCTTCCTACCTCCATCATGCAATGAGTCTTTAGTGATAAACAATCATTGTCAACTCAGAGCCTGCCTACAATAATCCCTTGCATCACTTCTTTGCACATCACACATTGGCCCCC
>NW_018211293.1:0-886 GCF_001263595.1 Phalaenopsis equestris | reverse complement strand
ACTCACTTTGATGATGTGGTTAGCAAAACAAACTCACAATTACAATGTTGGACAAACTCATTTCTTTCTAATGGTGGAAGGATTACACTGCTGATAAGTATCCTCACCACCTTCCCTTCTTATGTTCTACAAATGGCTATAATGAGGAAAAGTACTTAATTGTTACTTGAAAGATCCTTTAATAGGTTTTTATGGGCTGGCCAGAGGAAACAGCTACACTGGGCAAGTTGGCAAAAAACTAGCCAAACCAACTACTCCATGAGGTTTGGGCTTCAAAGGTCTTCAACATCTTCAGCACTTAAGTTTATGAAAAATGTGGCTGAAATTCAGACAGCAAAATACCCTATGGTTAAAGTTTATGTGGGCAAAATACTGCAGATGCTCACATCCTAATCCGGTTACTAGAAAGATTGGTGATTCTAGAATTTGGGTCAATTATCTGAAATTTACAAAAGATGCAAAAAATTTGTTCCTTTGGGACCTAAGACAAGGTGACCTAAAATTTTGGCTGGACAGATGGTGTCCAAAAAATTTCATCAATCCAATTCCATGGGATTATGATACTGAACTCTTGGTGGAGGATTGCTGGGAGAGGAACTCTTGGTCTGGTGAATTCCTGCTCTCTTTTCTGGATCAGAATTCTGCTGAGCTGATTTCAAAACTGCTAATATCCCATTCTAATGCAATGAAGTGTACCTACGAGGTTATGGTGATTCACCCTCTACCTTGTGGGCTAGTTTTGTCGTAATGAAAGGACGATCACTTCTTACTTAGACTGCTGAATATATCCTTGGCATCATATGTTTTAAGACTATTTGAAGTGAACACAACATCTTTTATCTTGATTTTTAATGGGTATTTCCCAAGATGTAATTTACTACGAGGA
>NW_018211292.1:0-886 GCF_001263595.1 Phalaenopsis equestris | reverse complement strand
AAAAAACATTGGATTTGAGTGGCATATATGTAAATGCACCAAAAAAATCTTCATTGGGAAAATAATATTATTAATATATTTAAAAAAATTATTGTTGAGTTCATATTTATGAAATATGACTTTTTTAAGGAAAAATGAAATTTAGACGTATTAAAAAAATTATATTAAAAAATCATTACATATTTAATAAAGATTATAGATATAAATAGAAATTTTTATGACCTTGATATATATAATACAGAGTGAATAAAAATTATATTTATATAAAAATAAGTGTTGGGTCAGTGGGAGGATTTGTAATGATTGAGCATTAGCTCAAATGAATATATATTCTTAGAATTAAAGAATTCTTAAAGAGTATCTTATGAAAGTTCCTAAGAGAACTCATAATAGCTTCTAATTGTTGAAGTGAAAGTATGTAGACAATTCATGCTTGGCTTTCACCCTTACCTATCATATATAGAGATAAATTTTAGGAAAATTTGATGTATTATAAACACCCCATCAACATCCACACACACACACACACACAAAGTTTTAGAATCATATAAATAAGGCAGGATTTCAAAAAAGTATTAAAAAAATTTTAATATTATTACATTTTTTTCTCTTTTTTGGAAAGAACATTTACGTGTTTTTCTATAAGATAAAGCCAATGAGACGATTTTCCTTAAAAATATTTAATGAGGTGGATGGTGATAACTTTAGTGTAATGTGGGTGAAGGTGCTAAAAGTACCTCAAAATTTTTAACTAACTATTGTTTGATGTTGGTCATTGTTGATGTTACAATTAAAGACAATTGATAGATGATTTTGTCTATTTTTATCTCTTTAGATGATAAGAACATTGATATTGGTCAGGATGATGCTATTGAGACAAGTTTTT
>NW_018211291.1:0-886 GCF_001263595.1 Phalaenopsis equestris | reverse complement strand
AATTATTATCCTTTAATCTAAACCCTAAATCTGCTATTATACATTGAATATTAACGCCAAATGACTAGTTTTAATCAAAAGTTTATTTTCATTATAGATAGGATTAATTAATTGTTGTGGCTTGTTTCTATTGGCAATATTGAACCCAAAATCTTGAAGTTCTCTCAAAATGATGATGAAATCTCCAGTTAATGTCTTATTTAAAATTATAATGTGTTTTCTAAACAATTGAATTGAAATATGGCAAAAATGCTCTCTCCTTTAGAGAGGCTGGGTGGCGAAGGTTTGAAGTCTACATCGCCATACATTTTAAAAAATACTTGCAACAATTTAATAAATAGTTGCATAAAGATAAAATGACAATTTCTTTTTTATTTTTTGTTTTACAAAAGAATGGTGGTTGTTTCTTGAAATTGTAAAAGCACTAATGTTTTTACATGCTTCGGAAATTAATATAAGGTGCTGTTTTAATTTATTAAACAAATCAGGCTTGTTAAAGGCTCACTGGATTGATTTAATACTAATGAAGGGATCAAGTTACCTGTTTAGGTACGTGTTATAATTAAGTTCATTGAAAACTTTTTAGTATTTAAATATAATAAATCGATTCAAAATAATTATGTTATTGTTTTATTAAGAAATTTGTTTATGCTTTGTATTAAAGCTAAAGATTAATTAGATTTTTAAACTGTCATTTTATTTTTTTTGTTTAATTGTGCTGATAAAGTATGGGATAATAATTAATTTAATAGTCAACATATATAATTGGTAGTTAATTATTTGTACTGACTAGGTCTTAATTACCTTTAATTTATCAGTATGCAATCGTATTAATTAAGCATTATAGTGCTAATAAACTAATTAATAATAATAATAATAATAATAA
>NW_018211290.1:0-886 GCF_001263595.1 Phalaenopsis equestris | reverse complement strand
ACTATTTTAACTTTTAAAAGGTGAAATACACTTTTATATGTACAACATGTTATGTAGTGTGGAGCCAAAGCGTTACAAGCAACAATTAAGGTTGGTGCATAGACGCCAGCTATGGGCGCTTAAGCGTTCCATAAGGACTTGGAAATAGAAAGGTTGGAGCCCGTGCACTGGCAATGTGGTGCCTAAGAACCCGGTTTGCTGGGCAAGATTCCGAGAGCTTGGCGCTTAGGTGCTAAGTTTGGACGCCTAAGCGTCAGGTGCGGTTTGTACATGAGATTTCAGTTTTTAAGCCGGTTTCGAGCGTGGTAAGGAGAGTTTTGTTGTTTCTTTCTTTTGTATTCTTTGACAGGAATCCCGTTGAAGGTGAGAAGTGTCAAAGATGTGGATTTCAGTGATTCAACTTCATTTTTGCGTCGGATCTGGGAGGGAAGATTGTTAGTGAAAATCCTATAAGTTTCTTCGTGTGAGTATGGATAAGAAATTTGTGCGAGTCATTTGTAAAACTTTCTGAATTGCATAGTGAAATTTGTGGCGGCGTGACTCCAAGGTTTTTTCCGTTCTCGAATTTTTTCATGTAAAATTCCTATGTGTTTTTTCTGATTGCTTTGATTATGATTATGTGTTTATATTTTTTGTTCTAGTTTTCTTGAATTATGTGAACTTATTATGTGACAAAATTAAAAGGTGACTCTTTCATAGTAGTTCTCTTAACAAATTGGTATCAGAGAGAGGGATTCGATTCGATTGAGAGCAATGACTGAAGAAGCAAGGTTTAAGCTGGAGAAGTTTAGTGGGAAGGACTTTGCATTCTGAAAGATGCAGGTGGAAGATTTGATATATCAGAAAAAAATTATACTTGCCATTACAAGGAATTACAAAGAAGCTT
>NW_018211289.1:0-885 GCF_001263595.1 Phalaenopsis equestris | reverse complement strand
TTCTTTAATTTATGTATGTCAAAGTTAAATTAAAGAGAGGAAATTAAAGTTTATTGTCTGTATGTGAGAGTTAAATTAAGTAGGACTTTATCTATTCCAGTTTATGAACTGATAGGATTTGTTCTTTGTTATAGAGGAGGCTAAATGGCTATAATATAGAGATTGTTTCGGAATGTAATTCTAGTACTTGACTAATAACAATTTTTGAATTTTAAATTATTTTAGGATAGTTGACCTACAATGTGTAATAATTATAACAATTTTTACTTTTAAGAAAATTAAGAAAATAATTTTTTTTTGAAATTTTGCTTTTCTTGAAAATATTCTTTTATGTATGGTTTTTCTAAATTTTATTAAATAATTAATTGATTTTGAGAATAATTCATATTATAATTATTTTAATTTACTATTGATCAAATTTTATCATTGTAATAATTATTTCATTAACTTTTAACTACTAATAGCCGCACTTATATAAAAAAAATTAACATATTACAATTGCAATCTTTTCTTTTGGATGATATCAAAGCTAAAAATTAATCATCTCTCATGCGGACCACAACTTTGATGAAGATGTTCAAGAATGATGTACAAGCCAAGGAATTCACACCTCAAATTCTAAAAGTGTTAATCTTTACATCAAATCAATTTACTATTGGCATCTTATTATTTAAATTTTCTCCCTATATATGATCACATGAATATTCACATTAATTTTTAATTTTATTTGTAATATTTTCTTAAAAAATATTTCAATGCCTGAGTTAGAATTGAATATTTCATGTGAATTTATTTTGGCATTATGTTGTTACTGCAAATGTTCTTTTAAAGAATGAAAATACATCTAGGGCTGTCAACTTGGCTCGTTGTTCGCGAACAGCTCGT
>NW_018211288.1:0-885 GCF_001263595.1 Phalaenopsis equestris | reverse complement strand
ATAGACTCTCGTTAGGTCCTTGCTTCAAGTATCACAAAGAATCTGAATCGTTTCATTGCTTTTGAGCACTAGCGAACTGCCCCAAATATAACTTCTTGTAATCATTGAAGAAATTAATAATTCATTTGGGAAGCCTGTTGGACCACTTGAGAGTAGAATATCTCAGTGGGGTGTAGAAAATCCTACATTTTAATTTGTCCAAATTTCGAGAAGGCAGATTGCCGACTCAAAGAATAAAATATGGTCAACGGATCACTTCAACCTATGTACGGTTCCAAGGTGGGAACCCTTGAACTTTTCTGGTGCTTTAGCCTCCATAATATATTAAGAAAATGCACTTTCGATGCAATGATAGATTTTTATCGCTTCCGATGGTGGTCCTCCCCTTTGTGCGGATTTGGCATTATCCTGATAATTTGACTCTTACTCTCATTTGGTTGTTGGTACTTCCTGTTAGACTAGAGGTTTGGGTGCTTTCAATGCTTGTTGAATATGCAAATGGGGTGTTGGTGGATTGGATTTCCGTAGAGGGTGTGCCCTTCCCTCGAGTACTATTCCGACCAACTCCGCAATTTTCCTCGACATATGGTCAGGAAGCGCCTAGCTTTGCCGCCGTATGAATTCTTGAACAGAATCAAAGCTGGACTTTCCTTTGTGTGTTCCTTCACCCTGTCATGCTCCCCATCTTGTAGACAACACGACTCCACGCTTACCGCACCTTTTGGGATGTTGGATTGCAAATTGCTTTGTGGATCACGCCTATGGTGTAGATCGTTAATTTGATGAAAGGATGAAGAAGAAAGATTTGAATACTCGCTAGTTATTTTTTTGTGAGAATTCTGCTCTACCCCTCTTGAAAATTTTCCCCATATTTATAATTCATAT
>NW_018211287.1:0-885 GCF_001263595.1 Phalaenopsis equestris | reverse complement strand
AATAGAAAGAATTAGCCTTGGATAATGAACTTTGGAGCATCTGATCACATGACATGTGATATCATTGCTTTCCAATCCTTTCATTATTGCAAATACCATGCTGTCGTTAGAACCGTAGATGATTCTTTTATCTGTGTAAGGAAGAGAGTATAAAACTCACAAAAGATCTTGTTTTTCAATCTGCGCTTTATGTTTCTGAACTTAACTATAATTTACTGTCTATCAGTAAATTTACCTGTGACATGAATTGTGCTACTAAATTCTACCCTAATTGGTATAAATTTCAGGTGATAGACTTGGGAAAGGTGATTGATAATGCTGACATATATCGTGAACTTTATCTTGCTCATTAGGACTCCCACTTCAGAAGAATATTCCAATCATTGGAGTAAAGTTTTATATCTGAGTCTCTTTCTCGTGAGTCAAGTTATGTTATGACGTTTTTGTCTTGGGTTTCTTAATTTCTATTATATTGAAAAATTGTATCTCCATTTGTTTATCAATAAAAAATCAAGTTCTTATCAGTATGAAACTTGCCAATTTGCTGGACATTTTTAACAAGTGTATCCAAGCTTGAAATATAAACCAACACATCCCTTCTCTACAGTTCATAGTGATATTTGAGGGCCCTAAAAAATAAACAAATACAAATGGGGCTAGGTAGTTTGTCAACATCATTGCTAATCACACCAAAACCACTTGGAAATTTCTCATGAAAGAAAACTACTAATATATTTGAAATCTTGCACAATATGATCCTCACCCAATTTTAGAATAAAATTTAAATTCTTAAAATCAATAATGCAAAAGTGATACCGTAAAAAGGCAAAATTGAAATCTACAGTTTCAAGAATTGCAAAAAAAGGAGGAAAGCTAAGACCGAAA
>NW_018211286.1:0-885 GCF_001263595.1 Phalaenopsis equestris | reverse complement strand
GTTCGACAAATTGTCTACGTCCACGAAGTTGCAGAAGATCTTAAACTTTGAAATTCTTGATTGACTCAATTATTTTTCGAGTTATGTTCATACTGAAAATTTCAACTCATTTATGAGCCGGGTTTGGGTCAATCATGTTAAAGGAGGGATAACTAAGTTCATGCTAAATCTTCGAACTCGTTCAACATTCAACTAGGGTTAGGTTTGATTAATCATAGTTTAGATTTGAATCCTATGCCCTAAATTTGGTTTGACATAACTAACCCTAACATCTATCAGACAATAAAAAAAAATTACTGCCATACTCCACAAGCCAATAGTTATGCCAAATTGTTAAATTACTTGTAGCAAATTAAACAAATTGCACAATAAATATTAAAAAAGTTATAATGAGCTAAGCCATAAATCAAGGCAGTGAAAAATTAAATGAGGGAGACTTTGATTTGATTTGATTTGCACCTGTATTGGATGGTACACATTATGTTAATTGGGCAGCTAGCAAAGCCAGGACTAGCCGGCCAGGTCGATCTGAAGCCTTTCAACAAAATGCCATAAATTCTCTTGTCCGCTTTGGAAGGGACAAATTTCTGAGGGACTTTATAGCTCCCACCTCCCGAGCAGAAGCAAAATCAGCTTCACATTTTGAAAGTTCAGTTGTTCCGATTATTTCGATATCTAACTCTAGTTTGAATTTTATCTGAAATAAAATAATATTTTGATAGATTTATATATAAGTTATTATCCTGAAAGTAACCCTAGTTATGTATGAAAAAAAAGTATATTTGATGATATTTTTAATATGATAAGAAGGATTGGGCAGTTTAATATAAATATTAAAATTTAGGCGTTAGAGATGTAAATATATAATAATTTTAATTTTATTTT
>NW_018211285.1:0-885 GCF_001263595.1 Phalaenopsis equestris | reverse complement strand
TTGAGACTCGGTGTAGGTTAGAATGGACCATATCTTTCTTACAAATATGGTTGCAGCCAAACTCAATAGTGGTGTCTGACATCTTATTAGTAACTACTTTAGAATTTGCTGTCCCCCAACAAAAATGTTTTTTACATGAGCTTGTAAAATAGCTAATATATCAAAATTTAAAGCGAACAGCTCCCTAGTCCAACTAAAAAAGAACTCCCTTGGTGTGGGGGTGGTGACAAAGCACATTTACTATGAAGATTTACCCTTATGCTAGAAACAATTCTTGAAGATTGATGTCTAAGTGAGATGTAGTATGACTACCATACCACAATTATGCCTAGGACATTAATACGAATGACTTTTTTAGACTACAAAGAAGTTTTCCACCATTCTAAATGAAATTTTTTAGAATTTTTGTATGAATAAGATGTTGGAAGCCTAACCCACTCCAATCATGTTCGTTAGATGTAGTGGCCAGAGTTGGGAACTACATGAATTTAGATAACATTTGTAGGCTATAAAGGTTGAATTTGGATGTTGCATGAGTTAAGAAAATGTACATATGACATATAGGCCAAGTTTGGATTCATTGTAAGCTGAGATAACATCTGTATGCCATAGAGGGTTGAGTTGGGATCTACATGAGCTGAGATAACATTTGCAGGCCATAGAGGCCAAATTTGAGAGCTGCATGAGCCGAGGCTACATATGCTGAGTTAATCCACTGGTCAATTATGAGAATATATCCCCACTCTTCTCGTTAGTTAGGGATGATGGAATTATAAATTTGATGCCGAACTATATTTAAACAACAATAGTCATAACATGCCATGTAGGTCATCTTCGATTGCTATGAGGGCAATATTCTATCGTGAATGTTGTTGACAGTGGCTG
>NW_018211284.1:0-885 GCF_001263595.1 Phalaenopsis equestris | reverse complement strand
GTGAACTGAAGGAACAGAAGCAAGCGTGACGGGAGGAGTAATCTTGTGTTTTCGCGAGAGACGGGGGAGGGCTTCTGTTTCGCGCAAGACGGGAGGAAACAATGCGAAACTGAAGAGGCGGAAGTGGGGGGAGAGAGAGGCTGGAGCGAGTAACAGGTATTTTTTTTTCATTTTTTTGAACCGGGCTCCACCTCAAGAAGAAGTGACCTTTTTTTTTTCTTTTGAAATCTGATATTGGTTTATTTGTTCATCATGGATACTTGTTTGTTTAGCCCTAGCATTGTAAATTCTTATCTCTACTCTCTTGGATCAAATAGTTGGTAAGGTGCATTTACATATAGACCACTGTATTTACATATCTCATGCCTAAACTTTAATTTTTTACAGTTATGCCACCCAAATATTTCATATGACATAACAAAAATAACACTATTTTTAACTTTTGGAAAGTGAAATAGCACATTAAAAATGCACATTTTCATGTATAAATAAGTGATATATATATATCATTTTCTCCTAATACTAATTTCTCTTCGTGATGTAAGAATGCAGTCATGTAAATCATAGTTGCGATACACAATTCTAAAGGCAGTTGAAGACCTTGAACTTGCATTTTTTGAGAAATTGAAATTTAATAAATAAAATGAGCTTATGTTAAAGTTACAATGTGAAATTTAAAGAAGATACAAATGATACTTATTTCCTGATTGCTCCTCAGCCCACAATTAAAGCATATTTTGTTTTATTCTGTGTTTCTTTTAAAATCAAATGCCCTATAAACCAGGCGGCCTGTGACAGGCACCACCCTCCTCTGTCTAATTTTTTAACGTTAATTGAAAATTAACGAAAGTAGATAATTTATCAAAATTCAATTATATATATATA
>NW_018211283.1:0-885 GCF_001263595.1 Phalaenopsis equestris | reverse complement strand
TAATACCTCAATAACCTCCCAATAACCCCCTAATAGCCGTGAAACAGAGGTTATTGAGGGGTTATTACGCTCGCAGCTATGCATGCGTATTCTGTATGTAAATATTTCCCCTCTTTTTGTTGTGTACTTTATTGCTTAATAATGATTTGTTTCTGTTTCTGTTTCTGTTGCCAGATGAGGCGGTCTCTTGGAATCTCTTGCAAGAGAATGTATTGGAGGCACTAACTGCAACATTTGTCGATTGTGAACTGGAATTTGGGCGTTTTATTGCAGCTTATGATTAGAGTTTTTAAAGATTTTTTATACGTTTCTGTCAGATTTACTGGGACTAGTTAAACTAAGGTTTTGTTTGGTTTAGAGTGAGAAAAGGAAAAGTAATTTGGAATGGAAATGAGATGACAATGAATTAAATTAAATATGATTTGTGCAGTTTGTTTGGTTCACAAAATAGTTGGATACTTTCAAATTTATTTATTTGAATAAAGATCAAACCTTTGAATGAAACTTTTCTTATATAGACTGAATAGTATGGTAGATATTCTGAAATCAAAATTTTCCATATGATAATTCCATCTTCAACATGTTAAAAAAACACAATTTTACATGATATAATAAATTACATATGATAAGTTCATCAAAGGCTTTTTTTAGTTGTTATTTATGTCTGTCAGGCCTTTATTTAATTTGGGACAGCTTTCCTCATTTGGAATTCGGCAGATGAACTCTTACATTGAGCTGATGTTTCATCATATTGCATGCCCATTGTTTACTCTAAACTCTTCAAATTTGTCCATATTGATTTGTTGTTCCATCTTGAAAGTTTCAGTTGAAAGGAAAGATTTATGTGTACAGTTAGTTAGGGTTGTCAAAAAAGCTCCTTTGCAG
>NW_018211282.1:0-885 GCF_001263595.1 Phalaenopsis equestris | reverse complement strand
GTCGGCCAAATTTGACAGGTGGGAAAGATGAAAGAAATCCCACACACTAACTTTGCCTAACAAGATTTCAAATCCAACAAAACCACAATCTATCCAAGCAAACAATGCTCTAATTTCGTATAAAATTTGATGCCGTTAGCTTAAAACTGGGACCATTCACCTTCATGAAAGGAGCCCCAACAGGTCTATCTTTTAAAGCAGCAGTTACAAAGCCGCCGGTATCAGAGTTTGGCTCGCTGGTATCACCATCCCCAGGCCTGGCCCAGATTTTTATGTGGCCTTCGCGACATATCGTGACGACTGATTCTTTAGTGAAGACTAAACCGGACAAAGGTTCCACGTGGACACGGTGAGCCGAAAGAGGGGAGAGCTTCGGGACATCCCGCATGCTTGGAGGTGGCTGAAGGGTGCCTATGGATGGGGTGGAATCCCAGTGAGCAGAAGAATGACCTCCGCCACTGAGTGTAGGTGAGCCGCCATGAGGTGTATAGCGTTGTGGCACGACGATTTCATCCATTTCTAGGTCCCATAGAAGTAGCCGAGTGTCCTGCGAATGAGATAAAGCATTATTCGCCCGCAGCCGCATAACAAGCTCAAAATATTCTTATTTATGCTGCACTATACATAAGGCTGTAAATGAACCATTGCTCTTGATGAACAAATAAAATTCAGCTCGATCAAATTAGTAAATAAACTACTTAAACATTATTTTAAAACTCAAAAATTAAATGAACTGAATTTGAACATAGTCCGATTCTTTTATAAATGTTCACAATCTCATTTACTTTAAAAAAATGACTAATTAACATCTATGATATATTATTTAAGTAAACTTTGATTAACTAAAATGTATTTAATTATATATTTAATAGTTATATATTATAA
>NW_018211281.1:0-885 GCF_001263595.1 Phalaenopsis equestris | reverse complement strand
GAAGGCAAGAGGGCGGTCGAAGAAAAATTCAAATAAAATGTGTAGGACTAATGGAATACAATAGTGATCAAATCAAAATGAACGTAATCAAAGAAGTATTTGCATTTGGTTTTGTATATTATTTTAGATTGGAGAAGAAGATGACAAGAAAGGAGGAAACAACTTTTTCATCAATCCATTTTCTGTAAAACACTCTTTTGTATAGTGGATAGAATTTATACAAACATGTGTATATAGGTTGGTTATAGAATGAGTGGTGAGATGTAGACTGTTAATGATGAACGGTGCTGATCATCCTCGGCATGGATTTCGGTGGAGTTATTGGTGTACTATGGACGTAATGGACTTGAGGTTGTTGCATCCCCCCTCAATTTGATGGTTTTTGCTGGAAGTGTCAGCTTGAAGTTGAGTTGCTGAAATTGTGAGTTGGAGAGAGCCTTTGTGAATGTATCAGCGAGCTGATCTTGAGTGGTAATGTGATGAACACTGAGGTGATTATGTTGGACGCCGTTGCGGATGAAGTGACACTCAACCTCTATGTATTTGGTTGGGTTGTTGGCGAGGGCAATAGGGAAGATGTCTTCACTGTAGAGGATGGTCGGGTGTTAATGAACAACATTGAAGTTTGCCATTAGAAGTCGGAGCCAGATGATTTTTGCAGCTGCAGATGCAAGAGCATGGTATTCGGCCTCGGTGGATGATCGAACAATGGTAGATTGTTTCTTAGGGGACCAGGAAATGGGTGTTTGCCAAGAAAGACACAACATCCAGAAGTAATTTTAAGGTTAATTGGGTCTTCTACCCAATCGGAGTTCGAATAGGCGATGATGTTGAGGATGGAGTGGTAGATGGTGAGACCAACTGATTTAGAACCATTGATGTAGC
>NW_018211280.1:0-885 GCF_001263595.1 Phalaenopsis equestris | reverse complement strand
GGTTGGTTGCTCTCAAGTAAATTCGTAGGTTTAGTAACCGACAACGCCTCGCTTGCTCGTTGGTTAATCATCGGTTAACACAAACAAAAGGCTACACCGTCGGATAATCGTCGGAAAACTGTAGCATGTAAAAAAGAGTATTCTTTTTTTCACTATAATTTCCATAACTGCAATGATAATATAAATATAAATCCAATTGTATATCACACACTCTAATATGTCAATTCTAGGAGTTATTTCATTAAAATCACATGTTTTCTAAATTTGGGGCGATTTTTTTTGCTGACTTTTTGATTGGGAAGTTCTGTCAGTCTTGTCCAACACCACAGTGGTTAAATTTATTATGTACAAGGCGCACCGGTGCTTCAGTTCAACCAAAGAAGCCAAACTTCCAGCCTTTTTTTATGCAAGGAAATTTGTTGGTGCCTATGCTATCGGTCAATAAAATGATACCATTGCTTCAAAAAGCTCATCTCACAGCGAGGTGTGATCATGAAGAGGGACAAGTTCAAATTCTATTATGAAACTTACACCACTATTATTTCTATTATCCAATAATTCCTTGCAAATGTGAAAGAACAACAGGATGACAAGGTATATGTGTGGAATAAGTAGGTACCTTTTGATCCTTCCACAATCAAATTTAATTTTGGACTCCTTGACATCCCTAATGTCGATTATTTCCAATTTTTAGCATTTGAGCTTGATCATGTGGAAATCATAAATTTTCTAACTAATTATTGAGCCCGCTAACGGATTAGCATTCAAAAAACCATGAATTTTCCCGCCTCAGCCATGACCAAAGATTTGAATGCGTGACAGTATTTTATTTCTGCTAAACTCTTGCCTTCCACAAATCTTCGTGAGATGACTAAGAATTATTTA
>NW_018211279.1:0-885 GCF_001263595.1 Phalaenopsis equestris | reverse complement strand
TCCTATTGAAATGGAGGCTAATGTTAACACTACTATTTTAAATTTAGATAATGATGAACAGGTGTTACCACATGTTGCTTCATGAAGCTCTACTGATATTTTAGTTGCTAGCACTAGTAATTGAGGAAATCATGACAATGAACTTTATGCTCGTTTTAACTCTACTTGTATTGTTATTACTTAGGAAACGACACACTTTGATACTATTGATGCCAAGCCTATTTTCCCAACTGACAATGTTATAACTAACACAAATTCACAAGTTCTGCAGGATAACAGGCATGTGTTAGGACCTCCTTCTCAAGTGAAGGATATTATTTATAATGTTTCCTTAAATCTCTTGGGAAAGAATGAGCATACGGAATCTGTTATTGAGGCAACTAATTGTATGTTAGAGGGGGAATGGATGGTTCAAAAGGCTAGTAAGAAGAAAATTAGTGGAACAAAGAAAACTTCTACATCTTGGCAGCGATAATATTATTAGAAGTGGAATATATCATTCTGACGGAGAGCAGTTTGGCACCCCTCCTAGATCTTCTTGAAGGGGTGAATCGAAGCATGATGTTTAACATTTTTCGTGTGGAATATTAGGCTATTCTAGTTCTCCCTACACTTGGCATCGTGGCCTTCTCTCTCAAAGATTAGATCAATATTTTGCTAATAAGCATTTCCTCAATTATTTCCTTATATCTAACGTTCAACATCTTAACTCTGCGGCTTCTGATCATTGTCCTATTTTGCCCACCCTTGATTTTTTTAATCTCACTCCTATCTAAAAATTTAAATTTCTCAACATTTGGCCCACTTATGACGCCACGCCCAAGCCATAGGCAAGCCATGAGAGCCATGACACATCATCAAACTACTAATGGCAAGAGGACAAGC
>NW_018211278.1:0-885 GCF_001263595.1 Phalaenopsis equestris | reverse complement strand
CAACAATCTGATCATAATAGCACCAAGTTATATAATGAATGTCTCATATCCTCCTATCTTTGGTTTTGAACTTGAGATATCCATAGTGGATCTACCTTCCCTTACAAGCATTGTTAAAGCATATGGGTCATCGAAAAACTTGGAACCTTTTTTATGGGTAGGCTTTAATTTTATACATCCAAATGATCAAAGGGAGCATATAAGAACTTTCATACTATCTTTTGAAGTGTATGATATTTAGTGTTTTCCCCATTATTCCATTATTAATAATTGGTTACTCTAATAAATTAAATTGTCCCCTTCTTACACTAGTGACCTATTATGTTCTATATCTTTGGCCATTAAATTCTTAAGACATTATGTTCATTATCATGTCACAAAGCGTATGCCTACTGGACTTATCCCATGAACAGTTACATAACTTGAGTGTTTGACATATGATTAAGTTCATTATCACTTAAAAATGTTTTAATATGATTTTAATTACCTTTCTAATCACTACCCCCATTCCTTTTCATCCCCTAACTTTCGCTACTTCTTTTGTCGTGGAGAGACTAATCTTCTCGCTAGCCCTCGCTTCTTTCTCCGTCATACCAAGAGAACTAGCGAACATATTGGTGGTTGTAGATTGGATAAATTAAAGCGAAGAATGGATGATCAAATATTGGCTTACCTATAAAAGGCCACCACCTAAAGATGCTTCTACCTCCAAGGTTGGTGATAATGATAATTATGGTGGTGGAAAATGAATACGAGTTTCGATATGCTTGTTTTTTCCTATCTTGAATCGTATTTTCTTTTTTTTGTTGTTGTATCAAGCTAGTTATTGTTAAGTATTCAAAATACATAAAAAAATAAGTATATTTTTATACAAAATTTTATGTT
>NW_018211277.1:0-885 GCF_001263595.1 Phalaenopsis equestris | reverse complement strand
TTAACAGTTAAATTAAATTTTAATATCACATTTAAAAATCATTATAATTTTTAGATTAAAATTTATCCTTTCATGCATAACCCTATAATACTATTATGACTGTTATTATCAAATTTTAATTATAAAATACATATAAACGTAAAATTTTCGTACTTAAGATAAGCATTTAACGGGAGTCCACAATTTCACAATTTACGCGCGTGCGTGTACGATTCAGCGCACATGCCATGACTCCAGCGTAGTGGTCCAAGTCGTTCCGACTTTTTTATTAAAGAAAGGGCCAAGAACAACGAATATTTACCAGAGATGATGCCCATTGCCAACTGCTACTTTATCCGTGCCACAACAGGACAAGAAGGGAACATTAAGCAATCAAAATCTCTCGGTCTAAAGCGGTGGCCAGTTGACGCCAGCTACAAAAAAATTTTCCTCTCTCTATCGAAAACTATGGCTTATGGCCCTAAACCCTAAAAAGCTGGTAAGCATTTTTTTTTCCTTATAAATACTAGTCATGCAACATTATATTAAAATTTTAAAAGTACACTATGATTAGAGCGAAAATAGCTAATAAAATTGAGTAGCTCAACTAAAAAAATTAAATTAAAACTAAAATTAAAAAAGTCCAGAGGCAGGTAGGAGGCCATCATGCACAATTTAGTAAAGTCTACGAGTTGAAGAGTTCAATGTTCATCCTATCTTGGCAGCATGGCAAAACTCACCTAATATATGAGAGCCGATTTTATAGTCAAGCAAAGAACAATATAGTATTTAACAAATTAGCCAAACGAAAATTTAATATTTTAACTTGCTTGTGGGTGTTCAATAGGAGAGAAAATAGTAATGTCAATATGCTCAAACAAGCTATCCAACCAGCAAAAATACAGA
>NW_018211276.1:0-885 GCF_001263595.1 Phalaenopsis equestris | reverse complement strand
TTTTTTTTTCCTCTCCTAAATTTTTGTTTCATCACTATACATACAAGTAAATAACCATTCACAATCAGAATGGTCAAGGGGCCATTATCAGTTTATCACATACTCAAAAACAGAAAGCAATTAGTTGAATTTAAAGCAGAACTCCTGCAGAGGTCCTGACAATGAGCTTCCACATGCATTTCTAGCAGCAGACTAATAATAGTCAGATGGCAACTAAATACTAGAGCCAAATCATAAAATCCATAGTGTCACGAATACGCCGATCAGTCGGGAAGCAAATAAGCCCTTAAAAATATAAACAGCCAGCGACATGAAACGCGACAACGTGGAAAGAACATCATTATCAAACAGCGACTGCTTGCCTCCAAGAGAAAAAAAACTAAAGCCGTTTGGTCAAGTGTCAATTAAAGCCCAAATACAGCACCACAAAACCAGTTCATTTTCGTAAATATGAGAACTTTATTACAGTGCAAATTATGGCTATCTCTACACATGAAGCCCAAGTTAACCGAAAAGCTGTTGTTTAATCAATTTCGTTAAAACTACCAAAAAAATTTGACGAGACTTAAATTAAATCCTAATTAGAACGCTACCATATAGCCACTAAATGTTGTAGTAAGGTATTGAATGATAATGCCAGCATTAAATTCAATAAGAATATTCTGCTAGAAGTAATGCAATAATATAATATGAAACATAGAAGAAAATATTGCGTCCGGACAACGTATGTCCAGATGATGATGTGGATCGCATCACATCGCTTGCACAACGACTTTGTTCGATCCACGTTGACATAAGGACAGTTGATTGTCGGATGTAATATTTTCTCCAAACAAAAACCTGTACGTAACACTACAGAAAAGTTGAGCATTAGCAACAGGAAAA
>NW_018211275.1:0-885 GCF_001263595.1 Phalaenopsis equestris | reverse complement strand
AAATAAAAAAAAAATAAAGAAGAAATTATTCTTATGAATAAGAAATGACAAAAAGTTACATACATAATCCATGGATCACATTTTTTGACTAGTTCAACGAGTTTTTTAATAGATAATAAATATTTAATAAAAATAATAAATTTATTTTAAAATTCTCAAATATAAAAGATAAATTGATTTTGAAAATTTAAATTTCTTGATAAATCCATAAATAAATAATATTTTGTTCAAATAGATTTAGGTTATAAGTAAATTTTCTTACAATCAAATAATATAAGTAAATGTTAACAAAGTAGACATTTGAAGTGAAGAAATAAGAAGGAATTTCATTATATTAATATGCATATTAGTGTTAAATTATTATACCTTATTATTAAATATATAATTAAATTAATTTTAATTGATCAAATTTTATTTAAATAATATATTATACATTTGTAGTGCATAAATTCTTCTAAATTGAGTTTGGGATTTCAAGCCACATTAAAAAGACAAAATAAAAAAAAAATTGCATTTTGATTGGCTAACTTTTTATAGGATTAAAAATGAGACCTAAAACAAAAGAAACTTTACATTTTAAATAAATATTTACATACATGCCCCTCAATTGTTATGAATTGGGAACTTTAACTTATACTATAATCAGAACAACATATGTACAACAATAGGTCAAAAACATGAAACCAAACAATAAAGGAAGAGAGATAGAGGGAGTGTGTAAGCTCATACAATACAACTTCAATTATCTATCTCATTTCCTCTTTAGTAGAAGTTATACAATAATCATAAATAACTTTCGACATTACTCTTATAACAAAACTCCAATTTCTGGTTTTTAGGATCGTAAATGTAGAACACTGGCTCTGATTTCTTTCTACAAAAAAA
>NW_018211274.1:0-885 GCF_001263595.1 Phalaenopsis equestris | reverse complement strand
AAAACTTCATATGCTTCATCAGATTGAGCATCTCTCATTTCTCGATCTTCTTTATCACTTTTGTCTTCTGTGTCAGCACGCTTGAATTATTTTTTAAAAGTAACTGACGGACTATCCTGAGTTATGCTCATCTTTTTTTACATTTTCAATTCATTGAACGTCGCATCCTTACTCCTGATGAACCATTGATACTGATAATCCAAGAATTTATACCCAGATTTATTTGAATCGTATCGAATGAAAGTGCACTTTATATATTTTGAGTCAAATTTACTTATGTATTCTGCATCAAAATTAACATATGTTGAATAGCCAAATAACTTCAAGTGAGATAAATTTATCTACTTATCACTCCTGGCTTCTTCATGTAAGCCTGTAGCGTTCACTATTTCTGCCCAAAATTGATTTGACAAGTCTACATGCAACCTCATACTCATGACATGCTTCTGTGATGGTTCTATGCATGCGCTCAGCCACATCATTCTTTTTGGGGTGTCCTTAACAATAAACTCATATCTGATCACTTATGATGCACACTAATTCCTAAATCGCCGATCACGATACTTGTCACCATTATCTAATCTGAAAATCTTGAGCTTTAAGTCCTTCTCATTCTCTAACATGGCCTTATACCTCTTAAACACCTCAAAAAAATCAGATTTATGGTTTAAGAAGTAAGCTTATACCTTTCTAGTGTGATAATCTATGAAAGTGATAAAATAATGAGTTTTCAATGGACTAAATCAGAATAAAGCCTCATACATCAATATGCATTAACTCCAACTTCTTGGACTTCACCATTGACCCACTTTTGGATAAAGATTTTTTTTTTTGTTTGTCATGCTTAGTCTTCACAAAAATCAAAATCTATAGATTTTACGCCCT
>NW_018211273.1:0-885 GCF_001263595.1 Phalaenopsis equestris | reverse complement strand
AGCGGTCTGACTTTTCCAAAAAAATAAAAATTTGTGATAGTCACCGCACCTAGCTTATCGGTGAATTCTTTTTAATCAGCTAATCAGCAGATTTTTCAATAAGCTGCAGCTGCACCAAACAGAGCCAAAGTCTGCCAACGTTCAGTTTAAATTCATTTTAAAAAAGAAAATTTATTTAGAAAGTAAAATGTTTTATTAATTTTAAATATTTATTTTATAAGATATTTGAATCAACATTTTAATGGCTTGTATCTGTTAAATATTTTGATTTAAAAGTTATCTATAATAACTACAAACTTGAAATAATAAATTTTAAAATAATTATTTCCGTTTAAAATGATGATATTTGTATTTAAAAATTTAAATGATTTACTTTTTTTTTATCCATAGTTTTTATAAATAAAATATTTAAATTTAACTATTTAAAATCGAATATATTAACATTTAAATTATTAATGCAAAATGTGTAAATTTTAATATTATTTTAATATGATTCAAAGTATGATTTAATATAGATTTCGATATTTATTATAATTGTAGCACACTTGATTGTAAGGCAACTACAACAAAATCTAATATTTATAACATGGAAGAGTGCTATCAAAGAGTGTAAAACAAAATGTATAATACTTCATAATGACAAGCATTACATCATTTTATATAAATAGTCGTGATGTTATATGAGGAATTACAATAGTATTTTCACAATTCTAAGGAGGGCACATAAAATGTAATGATGATTGATGTGTGCTAGAAAATTCAAGGGATTAGAGTATTGGCTTATCATATTAGCGTTGCACGAAATTTCAGCACACACTCGGATAGAAGGAAAAAAATTAGTAGTGACGCAAGAAGTTTTTACGTGGAAAACCCATAAAGAGAAAA
>NW_018211272.1:0-885 GCF_001263595.1 Phalaenopsis equestris | reverse complement strand
TTTTTTTTGCATCTTTCTAACAACAGTTGTGCATCTGTATGTAATATATGAATCTTGTAAATAGTTTTTATATGAATGTTGAAATATAATTATTGTTTACTCCTTTTTATATGCCTGAAGTATGAAATGACATTATCTTTTATGCTTTGGAGTGATAAAAATATGTTACATTTTAATCCTTTGGCTCGAGTCTTACAATATGTTTGGGTTTAGCAAATTTGTTCTCAACAAGTCATCGCCTTAAGATTATCCCGACAGTATCATCGTGGGGTCCCACTTAGACTTGTCGAATGGATGACTCTCACACCATTCATTATTATTTGTTGCAGAGAGGGGGGCCTCTTCACTACGGCTTGGACCTGTGTCTAAGGAACTTCCTTTTGCACCTCAAAATTTTTTACTGCTCCAAGTGTTGAGGAGGTCATCTTATCATGATGTTGGTCCTAAAAAGGCTCCTGACAAGCATTACACCTAGACAAAAGAGCAAGTATAAAATCTGTTAGCGACGGATTGCCCTTAACGTCTATATAGGGCATTGGGCATGAGTGGTCATTTCAAAAAATACTTCTCAATTAGGTTTTGTATCCTGATATAGGAGAATGATTACATTAGAGTAAGAATTTGAATTTTTTTTCATTTCTATGTGGAAATGTTAAAATTTCTAGTCATTTCGTCCGTGAATCTCGTAATTTGAAAGCTATAAGAAGAATCCAACCATCATTATTTTCTGCAAAAAATTTTAAACGATAGGCCAACAATTTTTTCAAAGTGGAGAGAGCCACCAGTGTGGTCTTAGAAGGGACATTCGTGAATGGTGTCGCCGAGCGGAGTAATCTTTCTGCACAGCGGCTCTGAGCTTCTCGCTCGTTGATATCCGAAAAATAA
>NW_018211271.1:0-885 GCF_001263595.1 Phalaenopsis equestris | reverse complement strand
ATATGTAATATATATAAATATAATTTAATTATTTCGAGCCGAACACGACCGAACAAAATTTTGTTTGCATTTGGCTCGTTTGCTTAGCGAACAAATCAAACGAGCTACTTAACGTGTTGAACACGAGTTGTTCGCAGACAAAAAGCCTTTTTGACAGCCCTAATAACGCCTAAACTTCAACTTTTGCATACGTGCTACCTCACCTATGCTTTAAAAGGTCTTTCACTTTTTTTTTAAAGGTAACATAGTGGTACTTCTGATGTGTGATATGAAAGATTTGGGTGGCACAAATATATAAAATGTATAAAGCAAAGTATAGGTGTTAGATATGTAAATATGTAAGAACTCGCTGGTATGTATGTAAATGCCCTCTTTCATTTTTCTCTTGTTCAATGAATACAATCAATTTTTTGCTCTATATATGCCTGATTTTATTTTTTTACCTGGCCATTTTTGTCTGCACATTCCATTGAGCTACAAATTCCTGCTTGTCATTGATCGAAGTACTCTTTTCATCTTATATTCATCTCAGGTGTTCTCCACTGCAGCTGACAATCAGACCCAGGTAGGTGTCCGTGTCCTCCAGGGCGAGCGTGAGATGGCTTCCGACAACAAACTCCTTGGCGAATTCGAGCTTGTTGGCATTCCTCCAGCACCGCGAGGCTTGCCCCAGATCGAGGTGACGTTCGACATCGATGCAAATGGAATTGTAACCGTCTCAGCCAAAGATAAGGCGACCGGAAAGGAGCAGCAGATCACCATTCGGTCCTCCGGCGGCCTTTCGGAAGACGAGATTGAGAAGATGGTTAAGGAGGCCGAGTTGCACTCACAGAAAGATAAGGAGCGAAAATCCCTCATCGACCTCAGGAACAGCGCCGACACGAC
>NW_018211270.1:0-884 GCF_001263595.1 Phalaenopsis equestris | reverse complement strand
ATATATTGTTTCTTTGTATATAATATGATCTATAAAGGCATAGTTCTGAGCTTGCACGCCTAATCCTAGGACAATGTCAAACTTAATCATAGCATAACATACAAAGATGAAGACAATACTTTATCTCAATATCATAGTTCGACATTGACATGCATTAATACATGAATTCTATCTTTTGTAAACAATAATAAAATGAATAATAAATACTCTAATAAGCATGTATCAACTTTGATGACTTCACATGATGATAGTGCCATGAATACATGTGTCAAACCTAAAGTTACAAGATAATCATATATTTATCATGATAGAAAATGACACATATTACCAAATAAAACTTCTCCTATGCATTTAGGTGGGTAATGAACTATGCTAAAATCTTGATAATTAATTTGAGCCAATTAGATTTACTAATATATTCTATTTTGCTCATCTAGGGGTTTAGATGGTCATTGTTGCGCCCCCCCCGCGTCCTTCTATCATATTGATGACATTATATTGATGCTTGAATTCTCCTGGCATACACTTGTATAAAAAAAATTCTCAAATAAAATTTGTAGTGGTAACATAATTTTATATCGGCTAACCACTAGTTATTACACCTTATTATGTACTTTAGATAAAGAGCTCATTCCATCAGACTCTTTTTTTTCCTAATTTCAGTGATTAATGCTCCCCTCTACTTTTCTTTTATTACACTCATGTTTCACATGGTTCTACTTCATTAGTGCAATTGAATGAACCTTTAATGCATGATATTTAATAATATTTTAGGATATATAAGAAAAATTGAGGGCATAGGCCAATTTAACTATTACTGAGGAAAGAAGATACATAAAAGATGGGAGATTATATCAAGCAGCCCAAAATATTGATATGCAAAA
>NW_018211269.1:0-884 GCF_001263595.1 Phalaenopsis equestris | reverse complement strand
AAAAATCTAAAAACTCTAAGAAAATACTCAAATTGCTTATATTACTATGCTTTATACTAAAAAAAATCATAAATATTACCCTCTTTTGAGATTAATTTAAGAAATGGTGAACCTTAAAGGCATAATTAAACCCCATGATTTAATCCAAATGACCTTGATTTCTCAAGAGCATTTCCTTAGGTCATTTCTGACATTCGAAAAGTTTCTATAATTTTTGGGAATTTTGGATTAGCAATCGACATTCCAATTAAAGCCATAGTTTGATCCAAATTACATAAATTAATTAATATAATTATAAACATTAAGTAAATAAAACCCTTAAAATAGAACTATAACCCTAACAGTAGATTCCTAGTGTCAAATTAGTGGTTGTTTTAGAGCTTAGGTTAATCACTTAAATATACAATCTCCAAAAGACTTAACAATAAAAATATGAATAAAGAAATTATAAAATTTTTACCAAGTGTTCAACCTAGTAGTAATAATTCATTACCCATATTTAAGATATTTTAATTAATTAAAATCTCTTTGTAATTAAAAATTTAATTAATCAAACATTTAAAAATACACAATCCCTAAGATACACATCAGAACTTCTTGAAATTATTTCCAAAGAGGTTGGGCAACTCCCCCAACATCTTCAAAAAATCTCATAATTTTTAAAAATTAAATGAATGTTTAGCGAATTAAGTTAATTATTTCACTTTAAAAAATCTAGAAAATTTAAATTAAGTCTTAATGACTCCATAATTTCATGAAATGAATCGTTTTGATCTTTCTGTAAGTGCTAAAGCCTCCCCTGGAAGCGACGCGTTGTATAGCATGAATACAGTGAAAGTGTGCAAGGGTCGCTACACTGACGCCCGGGTGTAGTGTCAAATAAG
>NW_018211268.1:0-884 GCF_001263595.1 Phalaenopsis equestris | reverse complement strand
TTATAAGTACAAAGTACATCCTTATCTCATGATGGGGAAAAAGAGATTACAATCTTACAATGAAAACAACACTTGAGTTGATACAACTCAAAAAACATAGGTATTAGGAATTCAATAGCAGATGTAGACTAGTTATAACAATTGCAAATAGTGGTCTTTAATGACTGGTGGTCGACAACAACAAGTGGTGATGGTAAGTAATATCGATAGTGGCCAACAAATATGAAGGCTGGTGGTTGATGGTGGCTGACAACTACAAAGGCTAGTGGTTGCTTGATAGATCTTCTCTTTAGAACATGCTATGAAATTTTATTTCTCCTTCTATTATTCTCATCTTCCTTCAAGTGAAGAGAGACTGTCTATTTATAGTCTTTCGAGGAGGAGCATTTTGGCCTTTTGACATGTAACTTTCCTAATCATCTGATTGGACGTAACTTTTCTAGCCACTTGATTGGACAATCTATGCTGATCCATCTTGATCATAGGTTATTTTTAAAAGATTTGAGTACTTAAATGGCTTAGGAATTGAGCGATTTTAGGCTGGTCATATTCCTCTCTTCAAGACTCTCGATTCAACAATAAATATGTCAAATTATTGAGAGTTCATTTGATGATTCAAAGCCTCCCATTATACTTCAACGGCTTGTTTTCGACTCAATTAGACAAAATTTAGAGTCGTTGGGTAGGTCTTGCCAAGTCGCTCAATTTGATTATAAGTTTATTGAAATCAAAGTCTGGATAATCATTAATTTGTATTTGGAAGATCTCTTACCAAAATTGAATCGAAATTTATGCTTGATCATATAGTTTTTGATGATATAACAACTAATATAACTTGATTATGAACAATTATAACATCCATAAGGTCATCAATTTTTCAAATT
>NW_018211267.1:0-884 GCF_001263595.1 Phalaenopsis equestris | reverse complement strand
AAAAAAAAAAAAGTAATACAGAGAAGAAATAATACTCGAGAAAATAAGAGTAAAGCTCAGATAGGATAGCACCACGCTATACTTAAACACGAGATTTCATAAAATAAAACCTCTTTCTTTTTCTGCAGCACGGGCTCTTGAAGACGACCGTCGTCTCCTCTCTTGTCGGCCTTCTCCTCTTCTTGCATTCCATTGTCTTAAGAATGAAAGACTGATCTTATCCTGCATACAAAGGCAATTAGAGATAGAAAAAAGAGAGAGTTTTGGAGATAGAGAGAGAGAGGGAGGGAGTTAGATCGAGAAGGAAGGGGGGGAGGAGGAGATGTGAAGGTAGAGAAGGGATTATAAAGAGAGAGAAAGGAAGGAAAAAAGTGAATGGAAGACAAGTCAAATTCATGGAGAGAATATGATTGACATGCATGAAAAGGAGTCCTTGCTGCGGCCAATGACTGGCTCTGATTTGGCAACGTTCTAGCAGAAAGGAGAAACCTTTTGTCCTCCACAACCCTTTTCAAAGATAAAAATTATAAATGTCACCCTAAACCTTCGTTCACTTTCTGCAGTGAAGCAGAGAGAAGACCGAGAACTGAAGTATGTATAGAAGTAAAAGCTTCTCTATTTTTGGAGATGGGAGCAAAAGTATAGGAAAAAGTAACAGCAGGGTTCATGATATGTGAATCTGTACTGTAGGCCTTAAAGAGAGAAAATGAGAGAGAGAGAGGAAGGGACGAAAAAAATGGAGGCTTTAGGGTTTCGGGAGAGTTAATACAAGTTGGTGTAATTGAGTCATTTTGACTTTAAGAAACTCAATTCATCACTCCCAAGTCAATTTATTATTTTCTCAGTGATTTACTTATATACCACTCAATTCCTATATATTTACA
>NW_018211266.1:0-884 GCF_001263595.1 Phalaenopsis equestris | reverse complement strand
AAAGGAACATTTTGATGCTTAACCTTCCATTTTAAGTGACTGGTTGATTATTTTCCATAACACTTCTAAAGATTAATTGAGTGTTGGACAACAAATAATTGAGATTCCATGAAATAGATCACTAGTTGTAAACATTCATGAGATATTAAAAACAATTGAACATCCAACTCCTCAAGAAAAAGTTGTTAGAACATTAAGAAGATCTATTAGGGAAAAAGGATCAATAATCTAAAGTGATTGCACTGTGTATACTCAAGAGAAACTATAACATTGGAGCTAAAAATGATCCTAAAACATTTTCACAAGCCATAAATTGTAAGGAATATGATTTATGGTTTGATGTCATGAAAGATGGGTTGAATTCTATGACACATAATAAAGTTTGGGATCTTAGTGCAAATGACATAGGTTGTAATTGGGTTTATAAAAAAAAACAAAAAATCACAAGACAATAAACAAAGATATAAAGCAAGACTTGTTACTAAAGTTTTCACTCAATGAGAAGGAACAAATTACAAGGAGATCTGTTCTCTTGTATTTATAATTGATTCCTTCAGAATAACAATGGCACTTATTGCACATTTTGATTTAAATTTTCCAACAATTGGATGTGAAAACTGCAATTCTTGATGGAGATCCTGATGAGGAGATTTATATGAAACAACCAAAATAATTCACTTCTAAAGATAATGAACATTTGGTGTACGAGCTTAAAAAATCTATTTATGAATTGAAACATGTCTCTCATCAATGATATTTAAATTTTCATGATGTAATTTCTTTATTTGGATTTGTAGAGAATTTCATAGATCAATGTATATACAAAAAGGTAGTAGAAGCAAATTTTAGTTTTTAATCCTTTATGTGGATGATATTTTACTTGC
>NW_018211265.1:0-884 GCF_001263595.1 Phalaenopsis equestris | reverse complement strand
TATTAAATGAATTATTGCAAGTGAAACAGAATCAACATGAGCCTGCATAAGACAACAATTCTTAGCTTGGTTTCTATTATAGTGAACTTTGATTTTTAAATTTCTATCACTCAAACTTGTCATTGAAATATTAATAATGATAAACTTCTTAAGATTATTTATTTAAATTCTTGAATGCTATGGTTGACTAAATTTATTTTTTATCATCAAGAATATTTTATATTAATCATTTTTAATATTTAGGCTCTCTTAATTTATTTTGGTAGAATGGAACCATCCAAAATACAATCTCAGATTTCTACACATGATGTTCATGAGAAATTAGATTTTAATTGGAATCATTTTACTGAAATTAAATGTTATGATGCAAAAAAAAATAATTTAAGTGTTTGTATTATTGAATTGTCTACAAAGATGGAGGTATTAATATAATGAAAAAACACATTGTTGGAGTTAAGGAAAATATCATGATATTAATAGCTTAACTCCAACAATGTGTTGTTTCATTTTATTAAAAAAATTATCTTTTTTTTTTAGCCAATATCATGATATTAATACCTTAACTCCAACCAAAAAAGGAATTCCTCACTTCCCAAAAAAAAAATTAACTTCTTATCATAAGGGATTTGATATAGGAAAAAATAGATTGATTAAGTGGATAATTATTTTATTCTTAGAACAAAACCAAGATCACAACCATCATAGGAAAGTGTACTAATATCTAAAGATGTTGTACATCGTACTGATATGGCAATTGCAAGATGACTTTTTAATTGTTTCATACCTTTTAATGTAGCAAATTTTTTATTTGCACAGAAGTCATTGATGCAATTGTTTCTATTGGAGCCAGATATCAACTTCCTTCTTATTATAGAATGAGGGTA
>NW_018211264.1:0-884 GCF_001263595.1 Phalaenopsis equestris | reverse complement strand
TTTTGAATCCTGACCACTTTATCGGAATATCAAAGTGTTTCTTTTAGTTGGAGGGTATTTTGTTTGAGCATTTGAGTGAATTAATGATGTCAATATCAAGTGATCATAAACTTATTGGATTCAGCTCGATGAGATGTTCAATTTGAATATAAACTTTTCAGATGTAAAATTCGTGCCACCATTCAATTGCCTATCAAAAACCTTCAATTGTGCTTAAACAGCTTGACCTAAGCTAAATCGGACTCTGATAAAACCAATTTTGGCTTTATTTGGCTTGCCTTCTTAAGACGGTCAGTTTGACTCTTTCAAAACTTGGATGATTATAAATTCATATTTGCAATTGTTTCTTACTCAAAATGCTTTGAAATTCATGCATGATGATATATTTTTTTTTCTTTTTGAGGATTTATCAATTATTATTACTTAGTTGAAGTTTGCAAGCAAAAATGGTCCACAGTCAAAAAATTTGAATAACTCAAGCAATTATGGAATGGTCCAAATTAAACTCCTTTGACTGAACCAAATTATTCAAACAAATTCAGTTTGAATCGATTTATCATCTTCATCTTACTAATACGCACCCTTTACATTTAAACTTATTTTTCTAATATAATAAATAACGGGCACTTTTAAAATCAAATTTTTTATCTATTAGAAATATATTTTCTTTAGAATTTGTACTTAAAACACACTTTTAGTCACTGCTAGTTTGCATGAAAAAGAAATTTTAATTTCCATTCATATATTTCACATAATTAACTTTATATTGCATTTATATTTCTATATTAGTATTTTACAAATTAATTAGTATTTAAAAATATTCTGAGAAGCACCTAACTGAACAATTAGTATGTTTTCTACCAAACGTACACCTTTACTTTAAA
>NW_018211263.1:0-884 GCF_001263595.1 Phalaenopsis equestris | reverse complement strand
TGCTTCCACTCCGTTCCACTCCAGCATCAATCCCTTACCTGGCATATGAGTCATACCTAACAAGTGGTCATTCAGATAATGTTGATTTAGTATTTACTAGTACTGTTGTTGGATTTTGATTCATCATATGAGCCATATAGGGCATGTTTGATCGGTGCTAACAAATGAAGGCAGTGTATCCATGCTTCCAACAATTTTGGCATATAATTGAGCTTTTGGAGCATGGTGGTTGTATAGAAGGTGAGGAACATCCTTTTTCTATATGTGATTGTTTGCCACCTCTACCTCTTGTGGAAAGAAGAGCAAATTGAGAGGTGATTTGCTTCTTAGCGATTCAATGTTGGAGGTTTATCTCTCCACTACAATGCAATGAATGCAAGCCTTCCAAGCTGATAGGTTCTAGTTTGCTTGAATTATCATTTTGAATGAGTTATAGGAAGTTGGTATCACATTAAGAATACAAAGGATAATTTCCTCATGATCAACTTGAATGCTTGTCAGTGTTATTTGATCAACCAGAGATTTGGCTTAAATGAGGTATTGTTTCATGGAATTGTTCTTCATGGTGATGTTGTGCAACTCATTCTTGACCTGGATGACCGGAGACCTTAGGTTGTCTAGATGTTTGTTGTTGAGTCGACATTGAGCACATTAGGAAGAATAGATTGGGAGATGTTGGAAAAGACATCGACAACAAGATTTTGATCAATTTGTTTCCATGTAGGGTACTCATTCGTTTGAGGTAATTTATGTGTGTTTTCTTGTGGGGAGGGTGTAGGGCAGATAGCTTTGCCAATCACAAAAAAATTTTAAGCCATTTTCCTTGAATAATGTGTAGATTTCAAAAATTTATAAAGAGAAGTTGTATGTGGTAAGCTGAATAG
>NW_018211262.1:0-884 GCF_001263595.1 Phalaenopsis equestris | reverse complement strand
TGTATGTCAAAGTTAAATTAAAGCATGGAAAGTAAAGTTTATTGTCTCTATGTCAGAGTTAAATTAAAAGGGGCTTTATCTGTTCTCGTTTGTGAACTGACAGGATTTCTTCTTTGTTAAGGAGGTGGTTGAATGGCTATAATATAGAGCTTGTTTCAGAAAGTAATTCTAGCACTTCACCAATGGCACTTTTTGAACTTTAAATTATTTTAGGATATGTGATGTACAATGCGTAATAATTATAAGATAAATTTTACTTCTATGAAAACTAAGAAAAAAAGTTGTTTTGAAATGTTGCTATGGGCAGTTTCTTAGAGATGATTAATTTTTTTAAATGTTTTATTAAATAATTAATTGGATTTGTGAATAATTCATATAATAAATATTTTAAATTATTATTGATCAATTATGATGATCGCAATAATTATTTCACTAAATTTTCAGTACACGATTGCCAGCACTTATATAAAAAAATTATCATATTATGATAGTAATCTTTTCTAGTGGCTGACATCCTAGCAAAAAATTAATCATCAACTTTGATGAAGATGTTCAAGCATAATGTACAACACAAGGAATTCACGTATAAAATTCTAAGTGTCATTCATTACATCAAATCAATTTACCATTGGCATCTTATTATTTAATTTTTCTCTCAACATATGATCACATGAATATTCACATTAGTTTTGAATTTTATTTGCGATATTTTTTTTAAAAAAATATTTCATTACCCAAGAGTTGGAATTCATTATTTTATGTGAATTTATTTTGGCATTATGCATTACTTTAAATTTAATTCTAAGGAATGAAGCTACATCCCACTATTAGATATGTTCAATCAAAATGGCTCATGTGAACCAAAATGAATATAAATTCATCTA
>NW_018211261.1:0-884 GCF_001263595.1 Phalaenopsis equestris | reverse complement strand
TTCGTGAGGCGAGACATAAGCCTCGAGACAATTTGAGGCGTAGGCCTCATAGTTTTGAATCACAAATTGTATTTATATAAAATAATAAATTCAGTAAACTATAAAATATCATATAAGAACTTGCATAAAATAAAAAATATAATGTAAATATCAACTGATAAAGTCATAATACTAACATAAAACATGAAATTAAAGTAACACTAAATATCAAAGTACGACAAAAGATGAGTTTAACTTAGTAGACTTCTCTTAATCTCATCATCCAACCAACATAATAATATTTATTGATCTAAATAAAAATATAACATATAATCAAAAGCGGAGTAACATATAATAATGGTAGCCATAGGTGCAGTTGGCGGCAAGATAAGAGCAGTGGACGGCGATGGCTGTAGCAAGAGCAACAAGTGGCTATAATATAATAATTAGACGACTGTTGGAGTGGAAGTGGCAAGAAGCGGCAGCGATGCCAATGATGAAAACATTAAGAGTCAGTGGGGGTGCTGGCAAAATCAGCATTAGACGATGAACTAGGAAGATTAACTAGGGAAAGGGAAAGCTTTTGTGTGTGAGAGTGCAATTTTAGTTCGTATTTGAATCGTTTAATATAGAGGAAGGCATTGTGAGGCCAATGTGAGGCATGTGCCTCGCTTAAGCTGCTTAAGGCATACGCCTCAAAGTGTTTTTCATCGAAATTGCTCTAAGGTGGGCCACAAGGCACACCTCATATTGCGCTTTAAAAAGTGGTAAATAAACATCTCGGTATATTTGTGCAATGCACTTTGCACGATTTTTGTGCACTTGCAATGTACGCTTGGACGCATTTCAGAGCAATTTAAGGGTCATTAAGCAAGGCACTCACATTTTAAAATGTTACAATTTTA
>NW_018211260.1:0-884 GCF_001263595.1 Phalaenopsis equestris | reverse complement strand
CAGAGCTTTAAGCAAGATAAATATCTTAGAATGACATGGATTCATAAATGTGACCTTAACCTATGGATATCTTCTATTTTTTTTAGGTGGAAACAGGTAAATGATCCTGTAAAAGGTTGTGAAACCAAAGATCCATAGAAGATTACTCATACATAGGATTTCCATTAGCTATCAGAATAAAATCTTCGATATCAATCACACGTATTCTGGCATTTTGTGGGTGCAAAGACTAATCGAATCATAAGAATATCAGAATCAATAAATCAGGGTGTAGATCCAGGACAGGCGTGCTTCTCCTAAAAGTTCAAATTCAAGCTCCAACGAGAAAAAAGGGTGAAATATGAGCTATTTCCCAACTCCTTGCATTGAAACCTTTGACATCAAATATGAGATAAAGTGATAAACCGACATCAGCTGATTCCCAACTCCTTGGATTGACACCCTTGACATCAAATACAAGAAAAACCGGATGCAGGATTCTAGACAAAAAAAAGGGGGGAAGAAATACTCAGGATTTGACATAGTCATTTCCTATTGTAGTGAGCACTCCATTAAAACTCCACCGCAAAGTTCAGCAAAAATTTCCAATAACCTCGAATGAGCCTCAAGCATAAGCAGAGAACAAATATGGGGAAAAAAATGGAAAAATCCGATGGCCCTTGAAAGACAGGCTGTGCCCAATCTTTTCCCGAATGAACTCGCTATGAGAAAACCCTAACCGATGTAGGATGACAATAAACAGAATACCCTAAATTCATAGAAGATCCCGAATAACTATTTCCGCAGGTGAGACGAACGGAAATGATATATGGAAAATGAAAAAGATACCCGTTCTCCGGCGAAAGCTCCGGCGACGACGAAAGTGACGTAGACGGAGTTCCGGC
>NW_018211259.1:0-884 GCF_001263595.1 Phalaenopsis equestris | reverse complement strand
GTGGATGTCAACCAACAGACTGGAGTACACGACACAAATGATAAACTATACTTAAATGAGGATATAAATGGATAAAATTTAATGATTGTGTTTTATTAGATTCAAATAGAAAGATAAAAATGCATATATGTCAGTCGATTGATTTTAGTAAGATATCTAAGGTCTTTTGTGAACCTCAAAGGATATCACGTGTCATAATGTTTGATGAAAAAATGAATGAAGCTAAATATAAATTTTAAACTCCGTTAGAGAATTATATGTTGTAGTAAAAATACATTTAAAATAGTGCACTAGCGTATGTGTTGCACTTCAATCATCAAACTTCTAAATGTTTGAGTTTGAAAGGAAATGGAGGCATTGACTTGCCAAATGGTTGAGTTTTCATTAGAGTCTTTTTAATCCTTATTGTCAAAAAAACAAATCTTTTTAATCTTTAAGCATTGTGAAAAAGTCAAGGATACATGTGTTAGTGTATTGAGTATAATGTTGTTTAACATGACTTATTTTGATCATATAAAATATGATTATGTTGCTTATTAGGATTTTGTTGAGATTTATTAACTTTTAAATAATAAATTATCTTTAATCAGGTGATAATTTATTAAAAGGTTTTTTACATACATAACACTCAAAACAGGGCATATTTTATTAAGTTCCCCAAGTGGCCCGTAGAAGCCTTCGCTGCGTGGACCTACAGAACGCTCATTCACAAGTACAAATGGACTAAGAAAATTTTCTTCATAGGAATACAAAAGCTAATTCCATTAGTTAAAAGGCGTACAAATGGATTTTTTTTTATTAGAAATATCAAATGGCAAAGGTTTAAAGTTTATTATGTATTCTAAGTAAGCATGCATTTAAAAAATAGGGTGATAAAGAGGATG
>NW_018211258.1:0-884 GCF_001263595.1 Phalaenopsis equestris | reverse complement strand
CATGAAATAATTGGAAGGTTTACATATTCTAAATCTCTCATTGTCATGCATATAGTCAAATCAAGCATTTCAATGAGACGAATCTAACGAGACTAAGATTGTTCAATTCTAACTTCATTAAGACACTTAAATTTTCATTAAATGTCATCAAATCAAGGGAATCTTTCTGAGTCGTCCGATAAGATTTGTTTAAATTCCTTCCTCATTTGTAACATGAACTGCACCCCTCTTAAAAGAAGGGAGAACCAAAGCTAACAAAGCTGAAGCTTGGAAATAAATTGAGTCTAACATCACACATACATTGTAGATATGATGAGTTCCTCCCATTTCCAGCAACTGCCGTCACCAACTCCATCAAAATTTGTTTCTCAACTTTGGTTGTCATCATCACAGGCTAACTCCAGCTAATGTTTCTCTTAAAATTTAAATTATTTTTCAATTAAATTTCCTTTTTATTTATTTTTTTATTCTTAATATTTTATTTATTTAATATTTACATGTAATATATGATACCGTGTGATATCCGTATCTCAGTATCCATATTCATACAAGATAAAATATTCAAATGCATAGCAAATTGATTCAAAAATAAAATAAAGAATATTACTAAAAAAGAAAAACAAAAGCATTTATCTCTTTATTTTGAAAACCAGAATATCATGGGATAAAAATTTCCCATTATTAAGTAAAAATATTTGCTCCCATATGCTTTAGAAAAACAAAACAATAAAAAAATCAACCATAAATATTACTATTAAAAAGTCATCGAGATTTATGTGTTCTCGATCACAGAGCATATACAATGTATCTCAGAATGAAAACTTTTGTCCCTCTTCTAGAGGTCATCGTCGGTGATCTCCATCCGATCAATCTTCTCATCCAAT
>NW_018211257.1:0-884 GCF_001263595.1 Phalaenopsis equestris | reverse complement strand
ATGGAATAATTGTGTTGTAACCAAAATCTTGCCCCCTCCGATCAAAACTACTTATTCTCAATGTGTTGAATCTTCTCCCTACATATTTGAAATTCCAATTGTATCTTGATAGAAGACTAATCATATTTTTATTTTTTCACTCAATGTCAAATTTCCTACATTCGATCATGGAATCTTGAAATCCAACACGATGCATTAAATTGTAAATGTTTACACAGAAATTATTCAGTAAAATGGTGGACAACCATTCAAATTGAAGAAAATGTTATTTACATTAATAAAGTAATCCAAACTAATAAAACAAGTCTGCTTAAAAATCAAACTAAAGAAGATATTTCATTAAAAATGTTTATCAGCAATTAAAGAGGAAATTCTGAATGAATCTATTGACAAAATTAAAGAAAGACTATAAAATCAGTTTGACAATTTACTTGAAGAAAATGAAGATCAGGTGTAGAAAAATGACAAGGTATTAATTGTTAGTGACGATGTATCTAACAATTGAGAAGATTATAGAAAACAATTGTCCAAAAGAAGAATCTCCATCCGACAGACAAAAGTTAGTGGTGGACCCCATAATTATCCAGAATCTATCAAAAGAAGAAATTTGAAAATTCAAAGCAAATATAAAAGCCATGGACAACTCAAAAGTGCTCCTCAGTGCCTCCTATTTGCATCATCAGTAACTTAAGATTTTGTCATTTATGTTCCCTTGGTTCAATTGAGTTTATATATGCCACGAGTATTTTGTGTTGGTGTGCCGAGTTAACTTTAACGAAAAATAATAACATATGAAATTAATATTTTGAAGTAACTCTTATGATAATTGTCTTTTTCAACTATAATTTAAATATCCTTTTTAAGATATAACACACACACACACA
>NW_018211256.1:0-884 GCF_001263595.1 Phalaenopsis equestris | reverse complement strand
CTTGTAGTACGATTCTGCAACATTGAATGTAGCAGAAACAACATAGTCCATGGCAAATCGATCTTATAAGCATTGGTATTCAGCTTCCGAAGTATTCTGAAAGGTCCATCTGCTTTGGACTTGAATTTTCTGAATGCTCCCACTAAAAATCTTTCTTTCTTGAACTGAATCCATGCTAGGTCTTCTTCTTGAAAAGTCACCTACTTTCTGGACTTTTTTTCCATGTGCTTGATACTTGCGATTTTGCTTAATGATTTCCTTCCCAACATCCTCGTGCAGCTTCTAAATGTCATGCACCCATTCCTCAACATCCTCACCAATCTCTGATGTCAATAGGTGGGGTACCAATTTCAGTGGCATGAAAAGGTTGCGTCCGTATACAATCTTAAATGGAGTGCGTCCTGTCGTCTGACTCATGGATCAGTTGTAGACAAAATCGGCTTGAGCTAGAATCAAATCTAAATACTTGATATTCTTTTCAAGAAAGCAACTCAGCAAATTTCCAAGGCAAGTAGGAGAGTGATTGCGTGGGTCAGACGACCTCATTCTGGTTGTTTTCTATGAATGAGTTGTGAAAATCAATTGAAGCTTAATGTCTCGTTTTCCCCACAGGGTTTTCCATAAGTAAATCAAAAACTCGTCATTCCTGTCTGAAGTGATGGTCTTGGATATCTCATGCAACCTCACAATCTCCCTGAACTAAACGTCAGCGAAAAGCGATGCATCCAACGTCCAGTGGCAAGGTACGAAATGCGTGATCTTCGAGAATCAGTCCACCGCGAATATGATTGGATCCTTATTTCGCTATATCCTCGGAAGACCCACCACAAAATTCATGCTAACATCCACCCATGGTGCCTCTACAACCACAAAGAGACACTCTC
>NW_018211255.1:0-884 GCF_001263595.1 Phalaenopsis equestris | reverse complement strand
GAAGAAGAAGAAGAAGACAGGTCGAGGGAGAGAGAGTGAGGGGAGATGGAAAGTTCTCTGCAAGCTTCGATGCAAGCTCGCTCGAAAGTCTCGCCGGAAGGTATGATGACGGGATCGGCCATGAGAGCGCCGGAGATGGGGCAGAGGAACTCCGGCGGCGGATCCGTCGATTTGATGGTGGTGAACGGCGGCGGTGGTGGCGATTGGGATGAGGAGCGGCGGAAGGAGAACTTTAATCGGTCGCGAACGAGGCCCATTGATTCTGCTTTCGGAGTGTATCTTCTTTTATTTATCGTGTCACAGAGAAAGCTTAGCATTTAAGTATAGGTTTTGGGGAAATGGAAAATTTGCATCCATACGCTTCCCTTCCGAAATGGGCGTCTCATTCTTTTTAAGGATGTGAAAATTAATCTAATTAGTTTAAGATTTTTACATACGTACCACTTAAAATTTTATTATTTGCATGTCTAATATTTAGACATGATATGTAAATCTTAACTATAATCTTAAAGCAAATGGACGGCTTAGAACGTGTGACCGGTTAATCATAGCTATAACGACTGACAAATCTGATGCTGATGAATGAAATATGGAATGAACGGCCGTAAGGGCCTACCGAAGGATTTTGTCCCTCAGAACGACGATTGATGAGCGTGGCTAGTCTTGATAGGCCTAATTACTTGCTTGTAAATCAAGCTGCCCAGATAGGTGTGACATGCACAATGTCATCAGACTATTGCGAAGATATTTTTGAGATCTCAAATTTAAACGTTTTATGTCTCACTACACTCAAATGTTGAGCTTTGGTTGGTGTTGAGTGCATCAGAGCAAGCTTTGAAGTGGGCTACACAAATCCTTGATGATGAATGCAAAGAAAGTATGTT
>NW_018211254.1:0-884 GCF_001263595.1 Phalaenopsis equestris | reverse complement strand
AATTGGAAGGTCAAATGAATTCCAAATATGATATGCATATAGTCAAATTAAGATTATTGACAAAAATAATCTAACAATATCAAGAGCACTCAATTCTGATATTGTTAAGTCTCTTAAATATCCACAGAACATTGTTTGATTTGGGTAACCTCCCTATGACGTACAATTGGAATGGTTTCGATTCTTTCTTTATTTTGCAATATGAACTCTATAAATAGAGCCCTACCCCCTTCTTGAGAGAGAAATGGAGAGATCTTGAGTCAGAAGACGATTGAAGTTTGGAGGAGGAACTCAAATCTAACTCGCTTTTGCATTGCAGATCTGACGAATATTTACCACGCTTGCAGTTGCCAACCACTATCGACCATCGTCCATCAGACATCTTTGACCATCGTCGGTTGTGCCTGAATCGTTGCAATGAAATTTCTTGTGGAATAATGACGTGCGATGCAGAATCCAGACATACATTACAAACGAACAAGACATCATGCAAAATAACAACCCATCATATGATGCAATGAAGATGCCCAAAGATGTTGTAACAATGCATCCCGAATATAGTGCAACAAAACACTGATGGCATTGTAACAATGCACCCTGATGATAGTATAACAATGCATCCCACATACGGCGCAACACCACCTCTTGAAAATGGTGTAACAATGTAACCCGAATACGGTGCAACGACACACCCTCGGTGATGATGTAACAACACACCCCACAGACGATTCAATGACTTCTTCCAAAGACGGTGCAACAATTGCTCCTCTAATACGATGCAACGATACACCTTATGACAATGTAATAACACATCTCACATATGGTGTAATGACGCCTCCCAAAGATGGTGTGTCAATGAACCCAGATATAGTGCAACGACGCAC
>NW_018211253.1:0-884 GCF_001263595.1 Phalaenopsis equestris | reverse complement strand
TACCAACAAAACTCTAGACGGCTATAGTGCAAACATCCCTCTATGTTATAAGCAAAATTTCCTCCTCTAATACCTGTCACAAATCACTATTACAACTATTATTCAAAAGAAAACATAAATATCATAACCTTAGTACCTTTGGTTGTGCCTATTTTCCATGGAAACTACACCCAACCCACAATAAATTCAGCCCAAAAATTCCTTTATATGCTTTTTGGGCCATAACACTCAACACAAGGGTTATTAGTGTTATTACATTCAACATAACCATGTCATTGTATCAAGACATGTAAATTTCATCGAGCATCATTTCCCTTATAAAAATTCCACCTCCATCTTGCTCATTGACTTTAATAACTTTCAACTACCATCATCTTTATTAATTCTCATATTCACTCTCATTTCTTCATATTCATTACAACCAACACAACGCGACATCATTCTTAACCTGAAAAATTTTAGTGTACAACATCACCACTCACACACATCTCAACACACACTCATATGGACACCTCTTATAAAATACTTGATATCTATACTCACACAACCACATCATCTGACTTTGCACTACCACTTGTACTCACCACATGGTGAACCATACAAAATCTCCACATGATCACTCACTCTCTAACAAGAACACTAAAACTAACAAAAATATTTAACTCTATACATCATAATACATCTGAAACACCCACAACATTTAAAGAAGTCCTTCAACAATCACATTGGCACAATGTAATGTCATAAGAATTCATGGCTCTTCAATAAAAAAACACATGGACATTGGTGCCACCATCATCTCAACAAAATATTTTAGAATAAAATGTCTTAAAAATGGATCACATCCTCACTACGTTTGTAAATTACAATATAAATATATATAT
>NW_018211252.1:0-884 GCF_001263595.1 Phalaenopsis equestris | reverse complement strand
TTCTCTAACTCTTTAAACTATAATAACTTTTTTCTACCGAATTTTTCATTTTATGATTAAGTTTCTTAACCGCCTAATGAGCCTTATGTTTTTATTCTACTGAGAAGTAACAAACTTTGCCAATTTAACCTATAATGACATATTTCTAGTGATATTTTATAGGCAATCATATCTAGCCAAAGTGCATCATTTAACGCAAGCGACCAATTCTTTCAACTAGGATTGATTATTTTTTCTAAAGTCTTTTTGATCTACCTACTTAAAACTTCAATTAAATTGTTAGTCTGAGAATGGTATGCAGTGACAATCCTATGTTTAATTCCAAACTTGGTTATCAATATCTCAATTCTCTTAATATAAAAGTGGTTCCCTTCATCACTTATAATTACTTTTGTGTTTCAAATCTAGAAAATATGAATTTGTTTAAAATATTTTGAAGACATTATGAATCAGCACATTGGTAGAGCCACTATCCTTATATATTTTGGGATATTTTTAATTCCAAGTTTGGTTATCATTATCTCAATTCTCTCTTATTATAAAAGAGGTTACCTCCACACTCATAATAAATCTAGGCATTTCAAATCTATAAAATATGAATTTCTATAAAAATTTTTGAACACCTTGTGAATGAAACCTAGGTAAATTCGTTGCCTCTATTCATTTTGGGGCAATCTACTACAACTAAAAATATTGATTTCCTAGAGATGGTGAAATACTCATAAAATCTATCCTCATACATCAAATATCTCAACTTCTAAAGTGTGTAATTTATGACTATTTATTTTTTTCTCATAATATTGCCTACTTACTGACATTTATCACATATATTAACACATTCATCAATATATCTAAAAATGGTTGGCCAATAAAAGTCTGATTGT
>NW_018211251.1:0-884 GCF_001263595.1 Phalaenopsis equestris | reverse complement strand
TCATCCAATGGAGTAAGTACGGGTCCGTTTTCTTGAGTTGGCTTGAGGGTCAGGAAACGCGAGGTACCGGAGCGTGATTAGGAGATACGTGGACCTGGAGATCGTGCGTTTGTTTCTCTTCAACAGGAGAGGCAAATTTTCAGAATTCCTCTGTCACGAGAGGGTATCAGAGAGTAGCATTGAGGAATTTGAAGCTTGTATCGAGATCAATTTTTGCCTTGTCCGAGCGAGACAGCTTCTGCTGCAGGACTTCAGCTGCTACCTCACTCTCTTTTTTGTGTGATCGAAATTTAGATCCTTTTGATTGAGGATGCTATGGGAGGTAAAAGGATTGAAAATTCTAGGGAAGATAGATCATGAAGTTCTTAAGGTCTTAGTAGGGCTCATACAGGGAGTTCATGTCTCGACGGGAGCCACTACCTCACCACGTGTTTCGGCTCAACCGAGTGGTCATTTAGGATGCGATCAACTTTGGATGCATCAAGCTCAGTTAGAACAAGTGCTCAGAGGGAGGCCCACAGGTGCTATAACTGTGGAAAAGTGAGACACACCTGAGCTAAGCTTTTTCAATGCCACACCCAAAAGGAGAGAAACAGGTGGATGTGAATAGTTTGGATGTTGCGGTCGTAGTTGTGGAGGCCAAAGAGGTGGAACAGGTGGCTATCGGGCAAATCTGATCTAGAAATCATTTTAATTCCCTTGTGTGACTAACACCCATAACAACATGGTAATTGCATTAAGAAACATTAATCATTTCATTTGTCTTACCGTAAAATATTTACATCATAAAGAATGATTGAAAAAATAGATGTTAAATTTTGCTAACAACGAAAAGTTTATGATTACTCTAAGAAATGACTCAAATAGATTCCAAAATAAGAAAC
>NW_018211250.1:0-884 GCF_001263595.1 Phalaenopsis equestris | reverse complement strand
AGAAGGAGAAAAATGCCAAGCCTTTTTAAGTGAATGGCTCGAGAAAAAGAAAATAATTATGGAGCGTACCCCAATTAAAATGATCCACTATGAATTCATAAGTACAAAAATAGAGCATACACAGTATAAAGAAAATATGGTTTATTCCAATTACAATAATCATGATTAATTGTCGTTGCGATTTATCCATGGGTCTCCAATGTACCATGTTTGGAACATCTTTTTTGTGTAGTATTTGATATACTTCGTTACCAAGTACATTGGATACATTGTTACTCAACAGAATCAACCAGTATACTTCATTACTCAACAAAATCCACCCGGATACTTCGTTACTCAACACAGTTCACCCGTATAATTCGTTACTCAACATATTCCACCATGATACTTCTTTACTCAATAGTGTACACTAATAACAAGAGAAGGAGGCGGCCGTCCGTGCCCAATGACAATGGTGGTCAGCAAATATAAAGGCAAGACATTATCAGCAAGTCGTCAGTTTACGTTTTTATTGGAATTCGACTCCTTCCCCCCTGGAATGGAGAAAAGAACTTTATTTATAGTCTCTATGTGAGAGACTTTTTAGTCTTTTGGTGAATAGCTTTCATAACAACCTAATCTTATGACTCACATCAACCACCTTAATCATAGGAGTTTCTTTTAATGATTTAAGATCAATGATAATCACATTATTAAGCTAGCATATGCACGTTGAAATGATGCTTGATTTGACTATAAGTACGTTATAATTAAAGCTTGTTAACACTTCAATGAATTATAAGAAGCCTCCAAAATTTTTTTAATGGCTTGATTTTGTGTTGATTAGACTAGGATTGAACCAATTTTTGTTTCGTTATGTCAGTCTTATCAAGCAGTCAATTTAA
>NW_018211249.1:0-884 GCF_001263595.1 Phalaenopsis equestris | reverse complement strand
ATTGCAAGCTGACTCATAAAAATCGAAACTCTCTTCAAGCATAGAACATGTCTTAACTTTATTGAGCTTCGAGACTTATCCATTTGATAACCTGATATTAACACTACCTTTTCCAACAATACTACAAACTTTATTATCTTCAAAATACACATTCCCTAGATCAATTTGATTGTAGTTTTTAAACATTTTTTTGTTGGGACATGCATAAATAGAGGCACCTGAATCTATTATTCAAGATTCAATACTATCTAGGGACAAGACATGCGAGTCACATTGGATTTTATATGAACACTTTACAATGAAACGTTATTCTGCATTTATTCTGTAGATCCAACCTGCAAATTATATTTGCTATTTTAACAGTTACTCTTGAACTTCCCTATTACCAAATTTGCTGCAAATATGCCATTTCACACAAGACTTGTTCATTTAGGAGCAGAGAATGGAACCCAGGAACTGAAGGGAATTGCTTCAAGGAAAAGAGTCCCATCAACATTGAGAGTTATTGGGGAAGTGGTTCTGATCTCAGCACAATGAAAATGGTGGACAGCATCCTAAGCAAGGTAGATTACAGAGTCACAGTACTCAACATTACCCAGCTGTCGGAATATCGAAAGGACGGCCATCCCTCCATTTATCGCAAGTTTTGGGAGACATTTTCGCCGCAGCAGCTAGAAAATCCGGCATCATATGCTGATTGTATACATTGGTGCTTGCCAGGAGTTCCTGATGTTTGGAATGAGTTACTCTTCAACCTTTTGTAGGGCATGTAAATATATTTTTTCTTCCCATGTAATTTTAGTACCTTCTTTTGCAAGCAAATAATTGTTGATATGAAGTTTGTTTTTTGGTTGTGTTGAAGCTGCTTCTAAATGTGTATTATA
>NW_018211248.1:0-884 GCF_001263595.1 Phalaenopsis equestris | reverse complement strand
AAAAATTAAAATTTAGGTGCTAGATATGTGAATACATGAGATTTATGTGGTATGTATGTAATTTTTTCTTGATTTAATTATTTTATTTCTTGCTTTACTTTGATCTCACGCTAGTTTGACGTGCCATCCACCTTCCTTGCTATAGTAACTAATGAATGCAGAAAAATTAAGTAAAGATGTACTTTTTAAAACTTAATTATGATTAATTAATTTTCAAATAATAGATATCAATATTGAAATATTTTGATAAATTGTTTTTTATTGAATTTTAAAATTCTTAAATTTATTTTAGGAGCAATTTAATATTAGTTAATGCATAAATAACTTAATTAATTAATATTAGTTATTTATGCATCAATTTTAGTATCTTATGCATTGACTAACATAAATAACCAATCGATTATTATATTAAATTCACCTAAAAAAATAAATATTCAAAATTTAAAACAAAACTAAATTTTGGAAAAAAAAAATATACAAATTATTTCAAAATTTAAAAAGAAATATTAAGAGAATTATGTAAGTTTTTTTTAATTATTATTATTTTTTTATGACTTACGATTTATAAATAATTTAAGTTACTCATTTTCCAAATAAATTAATATTTTCAGTCAATTCTAACATAAATTATATCTTACCTCAAAATTTTTCCCTCCCCACTTCACACTATTTTTTATTTTATTATTTTATTTTACATAGTATTAATTTCTTCACAAACTTTTCAAAACTTAAAATCATAAGATTTATCTATAAAAATAATTTTTATTTATATTTTTTAAATATTTCATCTAATTTTACGATAATATTTTATTATATTTTTAATCTTCCACCTAATTCCATTTCACTTTTATTTTTAGGAAGAATTAAATATCTAACATCTAAGC
>NW_018211247.1:0-884 GCF_001263595.1 Phalaenopsis equestris | reverse complement strand
GTGAAAGATAGATTTTAAGACACAAGATGGATTGTATGAGTGGACAGTAATGCCCTTTGGGATGTCCAATGCACCAAGCCCTTTAATATAATTGATGAATTAGATTTTCTGAGCTATCATTAAAAAATTTGTGATTATGTATTTTGAGGAAATATTGGTAAATAGTCGGTCGTTCAGAGGAGAAATATTTGAAGCACTGAGACGTGTTTGGAGTTCTACAGACAAAGCAACTGTATTGTCACCTAAAGATGCGTCAATTTCTCACACCACCGACATTTTTCCTAAGTTACATTGTGTCAACTGACGATATTGAATGGACCCAACGCATGACCCAGACCCCAATCATTTACTCAAGTACAATAGTTTCATGAATTGACATTTTTTTTACAGGATATCTATCACGAACTTCAGATCTATAACAACAACTTTGATGGAGCTTTTCAAGTCAGATTGATTCAATTGGTCAGGCGAAGCTCGGACTAGCATTGAAGCTTTAAGGAAATAGCTTACTCAAGCCTTTATTCTAGCCCATCCAGACTTCAACCAGGTATTCAAGGTGGAATTTGATGCCTGTAATATGAGAACTGGAGTTATATTGAGTCAAAGTGGACACCTCATTGCATTCTTCGGTAAGAAATTGAACAAGTCCAGGAGAAAATATTCTACATATGATAAGAAGTTTATGTAATAGAGAGAGCCCTCGACCATTTGAGTCAATAATTGCTGGCAAACAAGTTTACTCTTTACATAGATCATGAAACTTGAAGTTTCCAAATAGTTAGAGCAAGCTTAAGAGGATATATGCCTCCTGTGATTCTTATCTTCATTCCATTTTATACTTAAAACACAAGGTAGAGAGCCAATAAAATAGTTGATGCATTAAC
>NW_018211246.1:0-884 GCF_001263595.1 Phalaenopsis equestris | reverse complement strand
TTGTGTATTTTATAATAAAGGGTTATGAAGAACTCAAAAATGATCTAACACAATCACCTCAAAACTTAAGCATGAAAATGTGCATTTTATTTAAAGATCTTAATATTTTGATACTTTTAATGTGTTAAGAAAAAAAATTGGTGCTAACTATGTAAATACAGAAAATTTGCTTGTTTTGCATGTAAAATAGAGTTGTCAAAATCGGGTTCGTGGGTATGTCTGAAATTGACCTGCACAAAACTACTTGACCCAAAACTTAAACAAACTAGAAAGTCTAACCTAAACATAACCCTTCTTGAACCTGAATGAACCAAATCTTCTTGTGTAACCTGTTTAATATATAGATAAAAGCTATTTGAGTCAAATTCGAGTTAATATTGTGTTGAAGTGTCACTTAGAGTCAATTTCGGGTTGACAAGCTAGTTTCAAGTCAATCTCATAATGGCGACACAACCTAAATTTGACCCAAAAGTTAATTTACCACGAACGTAATTTTTTGAGTTCGAATCAAGTCAAGTTATTCTTTATGGCTTAATTTTAGACAAACCTAATTCTTTTTTATATCTCTCCAAAATTTTAAAATATAGTCAACTTTAAGGCAATATTACATATGATGTGATTTCATGCTCTAATTACAACCACATTGATATTCAAATAAAGCATAAAGTAACTTTCAATATGATGCATTTGTTCAGAGGACACATAACTAGTATGTTGAAGCTGTAATAATTCAGACTAATGTTTTGCCTTAGAAATGGTACTGTCAATGACCACCTTGTAGCTGTGGTGGGTCAGCTACAAGTTAAAGTTGACAAGGAAGAGAAAACAGGTGCTAGTTATACTTGGCACAATTTCAGAATTTATCTCAAATTTAACTATATATC
>NW_018211245.1:0-883 GCF_001263595.1 Phalaenopsis equestris | reverse complement strand
AAAAAAAACAGAGGAAGCAATATCAGGTCTACTACATAGTCAAATCCCAGAGGCACTAAAATCACATACCATATGATGGAAAAACTAACTCTTACTTTGGTTGTTCTGGTTTCCAACTCTAATTCTAAGTGCACTCAATCCAGATTATCACTAACATCCTTTGAAGTATGTTCTCACACAATTAAAACATTTCAGTTGACTCCTTAAGTGAGCTCTAGAACTAAGTGAGATCGACATTTCCTATGTAACTATAAGAAAATCAAAGCATAGGGGATTTCAATTTTCTTGGTAAATTTTTCCTAAGTCAGTAGAATTGAGCAACAGAAACTCAAACAACGAGTAGGTATGAACCCTACATAATGATGGATCTTCTAAATAATCAAATTAAGGAATAGGTTTGGCTTTAAATATCCATATCAGTGAACACCTCTACTGATTGATCATGGTGGATTCTGAAGTTACCAACAACTAAGAGGAATACAATGCTCTGATTACGGGACTACGACTAGCTTATGGGATAGGTGTTCCTAGTCTTCATATGAGGTCAGATTTATTGTTGGTTGTGAACCAAGTAAACTGAGTATTTGAAGTAGAGATGAAAGCATGGAAAAATATCCCAGTAAAGTCAAGCAAGTGATAGGGAAGTTTATGATGCATGGAAAAGTTATCTATTATTGTTGATTGAATTTATACAAGTTCATTGATATGAATAAACTTTAAGAAAGTTATTTGTGTGTTTATCTTGTAGGTACAACAAGTAATTTAAGTGAGGAAGCCAAGAGAGGAGTTGGAGCTGAATGGTGCAAAGTGACACTGACGCCTAGGTGTCAGACCCTTGGGTGCCTAGACGTCAGCCCCTACCTTACCAACCAGAGTGGTTGGC
>NW_018211244.1:0-883 GCF_001263595.1 Phalaenopsis equestris | reverse complement strand
TTTTTTTTGTAGGTAAAGTAAAACATGCATAAATAAAGCACGTAGAAAGGTAAATGTGCAGTAAATAAATTGAAAAAAAGCATACCTGTCAACTTCTCGTTGTCTCTATTGATATGTCAGTATTTGTAGCATGTATATAAATCAAAAGTGGAATGCAAAAGTAATTGCCACTAGGGTAAATAGTAATGTAACTTTAAATTCTAAGGAGGTTTCAATCCATAACTTGGTGGTCCCTAATAGTTTTCAATTTAATTGTTCTTATTTAAGGGATGACTTTCTTCAAAAAATGAAAATAGATTCAAATGACCTATAGAATATCTAAAATCTTGCAAAGATGTTCGGAGTATGATTTCAAATAACTATAGAATTATTTAGATCATTCAAAGTTCATTTGGTCTTGTTATATTATTGAATAAATCACCCCAAAGTTCATCATGCTTTAAGTTGTGCTTAGCTTTATGCTTCAATTGACCCATGAGAAATGGGCATACAAGCTTGAGCTTGTAGTGTTTGGAGGGAGTCAATTATCTTTAATATTTCAACAAACCCTCAACTGATTAAGAATTAAACCTAGTTCACAGCAAAGCTCTTAAGTCTTTTTAGGGGTGGATGTGTAACTTTGAAAAAATTCATTAGAGGTGTCTAACTTTTATTAAAGAATTGGCCTATAACTCAACCATTGGTTCAGAACATTAGATCCTAATTCATGTCCCAAACACCTATATCATTTGAGTTTAATTTCTTCTTCCATTATTTAATAATTTGAATAAATTACATTTATATCTATTTGTAGAAAGTGGAAGTGAGTGGGTTTATACCATTTACCCTTATGTTTCAATCACCTTAGGATGTTGCTTAGGATCAAATATTACCCTTTAAGCCC
>NW_018211243.1:0-883 GCF_001263595.1 Phalaenopsis equestris | reverse complement strand
ATATATATATATATATATATATTTATATATATACAAATAATAACAAATGATAAAAGTTCAATCCACTTTAATTTTTGCATGCTATTTTTTTTTGTGTGCTCATAATTGTATTTAAAAGTTTTAAATGAATTAGCCAATATAATGAATAGAAATAAAGGGTCAAACTCACATAAAAGAATTAAAAAGGTTTCGACTTTCACAATTTTTTGAAAACTTGATTCCTTATTTTCTAATTTCTTGCATTTTTCTTTTAAGGAAATAAGTGAATCGGGATACATTACCCAAGGGGTGTACACTCTCAAAAATAGAATACGAAGATGAACTCACTAGTTGGATTTTAGAAGAACTCACCAATTAAGCTAGAGATAAACTTGCTAACCAAGTCCCATGAGGAAACTTCCGAGGTACTTTAAAACATCTACCTCTCATAGTGGACAGACTCATATAATGATTAACAAAAGAAATATTCACAATGTTTAAAGAAGCAATTGATCAACCCTACTATGAGACTTGTTGGATCAATCGAACACAGGAGGCTACCCATGTCTATTAAAGCCACTAAGGGACTGTTTAGAATAGTTTTATGCATGCTTTTCTTTTCAGACTTTAACCACAGTTCTATTATGGCCACTGCTTTTTTCACTACCTTTTAGAAATGTATATGGAGAAAGCTATTTTTTTCAACCAAAGCTCTTAAAGTATGGTCAGTGCAAAAAAATTGCGGTCTAACTTTTTAAAATTAAAATAAATTTTTAATAGTCACTACAACTTTTGAAAAGAAGTTTCTTCTGTAACATATTCTCATCTGCTTCTTCAAACAATAGCAACTTCCACTAATAGACATTTAGTATGCACTTCAAGGAGACCCAACAAATTCTCCAAA
>NW_018211242.1:0-883 GCF_001263595.1 Phalaenopsis equestris | reverse complement strand
AGAAAATTTCCCTAGGTTGTCTGATCAAAGAGGTCCCAATTCATTCTTTATTTTCAAATTGGACTCTATAAATGGAACCCTACCCCCTTCTTGATAGCGGAACTAAACTATTAGCCAGATGAAGACCAAAGCTTTGAGAAGTTGGAGCAAAGGTCGAGTATTAGGCGCTGACAATCCACAAACATCTCCATCTTCTACAGTCTCTAACCACCATTAACCACTGCTTGTCGGCAACTGAAGGTGGTTTGCGACACCATGAGCCGCCACCCGTTCCTTATGGCGAAACATCATTATAAGCAACAACTGACACCACAATAGCAACCTACAAAGTAGTGCATTATCCAAAACGTTGGCCTGACCCCGAAAAACCGTGTACTGAAGCTCCAACAATTACTCCGCACTGCAACCACTCTCTACTACGGGGCAACAAGTACTTCTATGTACGAACATTGTAACTCGAAAAATTGTGTAATCATTTTCTTCCTAAAGAAAAAGAAGCTATACTTGTAATTATTAACTCATAATGAAACATTTTATCTGGGTCAAACTACGTGATTTTTTTCCTTTCCGAGTTTTCCACGTAAAAACTTTTAGTGTCTCTAATAATTGTTTTATTTCATTTATCCGAGTGTGTACTGAATTTTTGTACAACATTGAGACGAAAATTCATTACTCCACCGCCACGAATCTTCTAACACACATCAATAACTATATCATAAATACTACAATCTTTACTTGTGAGTTATGATATCTTATGCATCACCTAAAAGAATGAACAAAAATTTTATAATCAATATTATTTTCAAATAAATATCAAGGACACCACATTACGTAACATAAATTAAGAACCTAAAAGTATGAGAACGGAGTGATGGGGAGCTCG
>NW_018211241.1:0-883 GCF_001263595.1 Phalaenopsis equestris | reverse complement strand
AAAAATGGCAAAATCAATTGAAATAATCAACAATATTAGTAACACTATAGATTTCTACTCTTCCTCTCAACTAGAGAATATTGGATTGCAAAATTTGAATTGTAAGATTAATATATTTTCATGATCAAGAGATGGATGTTGCTTGTTATTGAGGGATGGTGTTAGTCAGGAGTTTCCATCATAGATGATGAGGTGATAATGGTCGAGTCATTATAGTTGGGCGGTGTCAAATGAGATACGGCAACGAGCAATTTGAATCAGGTAACTGGATCACAATGTTGAACCATAAAATTTCTCAGATCCAAAAGCTTTAAATAATTTTAGGTATAGGTCTAGGCTCACTTTCACCTGAAAAATGAAGTCTATTTAAAAATTATTTTAACCAAACCTCTCAAATTCGCAATACTAGTAGTGCTTGATTTAGAATCATTTGGACTCAATTTTTACTTCAATGGGTTCATCTTACTTAAAAATTATTTCTGCCATGAAGCTTTCAAGAATCGAAGTTGGAAACATTCAAAATTAATTTTTAAATTTTAATTTAGATGTTATGTCAACATTTAAGTTTAATATGGTGAATTTTCTTAAGACACGTCAACAAGAAAAATCTATTTATTTTTTAATCCGATTATAATACAAATCTAGATAAGTTTTGCAACAAAGTCGAATTTTCAAAAATATATAAACGCCGTCCTCTTCGAAGAAATCACAAGTGCAATATTCGGATTTATTTTGAGACATTTTTCTGATTACTAGCATTATTAATTAAAATTGCAACTCAGACATACAAAAACACCAAACCATAACTTTCTTTTTATGGTTTCACTGCCAAACTATAAACTGGTCTTAATGAGTAGTGCAGTAAGCTCGTGCCTTGACAATT
>NW_018211240.1:0-883 GCF_001263595.1 Phalaenopsis equestris | reverse complement strand
TTAGAGTTATTTTAGCACCTATATAACAAATGAAAGTAGTTTGTGCCACTTCCCTTTGGCATATTTAATTTTAAAACAAGTTCAGGATGAGCTTATTTGCTTATTCCATTTGGCCATTAATAATTAGAAGATAAATTGAGAAGAATTTGAGGTGAATTCCATGGCTCTTACAAAAATATTTAACTTTCTTCTTGATAAACTAAGTACATTTATTTGTAATTATGACTAAAACTAATGATACCAAAGAATGATCAGGTCAATTCAATAAAATTATGCAAAACCTCAATCGTCAATGTGTTAAAGCTTTTGGTTCAATCTATTGGAAATAGTAATCAATCCCCATAAGATAAACTTTATTTAACTATTTTAAGAATGAAAGTGATGGAGAAGGTTCAGTCCCCATTGATCAAATTGTTAGAGACTCGTGAAAGTCTAAAATTTTTTAGAGGACTATAAGTGCAAAGGAGAGAAATTTTGACACTCCTAGCAAATCCTAGAGATAACTTTCAGCCCTTTCTAAGTATCAGCCAAAATAACTCAATTAAAAATTATGATTAACAAATCTCTTCTTTGAGTGACTTCCATACACAATTTTACATCTTTAGGATGCTCTTGACTTTAATTTCTTTTTTACATAAAAGGTATAATGTGGTTATGATTCTTTGAAATAATTCACCATCAAGGAGTAAATACTAGACTGATTTAATTTTCAAACATCTGGGACCTTCTACATAAGTAGATATTACACCCATTTTAAAGAATTTTATTTATTGAACCACCCAACTTTATTCTCCCAGCAATTCTATTCCCCAAATTAGCTTCTTTTTCATTTGTTAGGTGAACTAGTTTTTATACCTATTTTTCATAAGAATTGCTCCACTTA
>NW_018211239.1:0-883 GCF_001263595.1 Phalaenopsis equestris | reverse complement strand
AATTTTTTTATTTGATGAATTTAGTTATTAAATGAATTTAATGGGTAATTTTTATACGTCTGAGAGCAAGTTCCTGTCTTGATAATTCAAGCTCCACAATATCGGTATTAGAGTCTACGAAAGTATATGACTGTTAGAAAAAAAATCATTATTGATTATTGAGTTAAATGATAATTTTAATATTTGTGATAATGATTATAAATTTTTGTATGTTATCTATCCAAAATAATTTGTCATAACTTTTATTTGATATGAGACATCACATTCATTTTCATGAAAAATTTGTGAGATATGAAGGATTGTACTCGTTTAGGATGTTTAACGTCTTATCAATCATTTTACCAACAAGCCTCATGTGATAAATGATAAAAATAGTAGTGTGAATATGACTGTGTGATGGAGACATCATAAGAATTTTGTCGTTTTGTCATTAACTGAATTTGAAGTTATTATAGAAATAGATTGACTATCTATTCTCTTTATAATTATAAATTGCTTTAATTGAATTCAACATCTCTAGTTCACCTTCAAAATATCAGTGAGAGGGTACTAGCCTTCCTAGCTTAAGTCAGCCTTCCTAGCTCAAGTCAGTGATATCACGAATGAGCAAAAAAAGTTTGACGATATATCAATAATAAAGGAGTGCCCAAATGTTTTTTTAAATGATTATATATGGTTGCCTCTAAGAAGAAAGAATTCTCTATTGATTTAATATGAAGTGCAATATCAAGGACAAATGAATCCTACAATATGACAATAAAGAAGCTATAATAACCAAAGAGTCAGTTATAAGACTTATTGAATAAAATTATTTATGAAGCCAAATATTTCTCCTTGGAGAGCTCAAGTGTTTTTTGTTAATAAGAAAAATAGAATTTTAAGT
>NW_018211238.1:0-883 GCF_001263595.1 Phalaenopsis equestris | reverse complement strand
TCCAAACAAATAATTTTCTTCAGCAATGGCTTTTATTGAGGAGCTGTGCCGAAAAATAACACCAAACCACTGTTCATTTTTTAGAAAGTGCTACACATCTCTGATCATGCTCTGATTCTCACATGGAAAACATTTAAAACTTTAGCAAAGTGAGATGAGTGGAAACACAGAAAAATAAAGTATCTGCACAAGTAAATTAAGATGGCATACAGATTGGCATCTAGTGCAGATTCATAGTGCCATATAGAAGAGTGAAGCAGATATGAATTATAACAACTTCCACTAGTGACTGGATATGTGATTGACCAAAAGCACTACTGAGAGACTTCCCTTCCATCCTTTCTTCATGTGCCCGCAGAAAATGGGAGCATCTTTAACAATATATCTTACCCAACCAAGACTTATTCGACAATGAGTAGTGGATCTTTTAGTTGTCACAGGTCTGGTTCTGATTGACATAAAAAACTTCTCACATATAGAACCACCCAAACTGATTTTCATGAACTCCAAAGAACCATTAGTTTGTACTACAAAGAAATCCAATTTGCATATACGCCACACAATTTCACTTATTTACATATCTAACGCATATCATTCTTTTAATTTTAAAAAAATAAAATGCAAGTTCTTATGCACAGATAAAATGACACATTAAAATTGAGTTTTCAGTGTTATAAAATGGATTAGGGTTTGATGAACAGGATTTACAATACATTAAGGAAAGTTCTGGAATTATGCCGGAAAAGCAAGCGGTTGGTTATAGAATGAGTATGTATAATTTGGGGACCATTGAGGAGCAATAATTTGTCATGGTTGTGGAGTGTTGCCGCTAATTTACTCATCCACATATTAGAATTCTTAAGGAGCTGTATGGTAACGGCAG
>NW_018211237.1:0-883 GCF_001263595.1 Phalaenopsis equestris | reverse complement strand
AAAAATACACCTTGTCATGCCTAGGTAAGCTGTATAAATGTAAAAATTCAAGTCTAGGTGTCAGATATGTAAATACATAGAACTTCAGTGGTATATATGTAAAATTTCCTTTTAAATGTTTTTTTTTTATTGTTATTTCGCCTATTTTTCCAATATTATTATTGATTTTTTTAATTTATCGATTTTGATATTTTAGCATATCTTCTAAGTTATGAACATTATTCAACGTGTTAGGTGCGAAGGTTTTCTGGGCCTTCAAAATGGATAAGTTAAACAATATTTTCTATCTTAAATGCTGCGTTCATATTGAGCCGTAGGGTCACCGTACCATGCTCGTTTCAGCCGTTGGTGGGCCTCAATAATGTTACGGGGCCCACTTCTCCTTTGATATTCATATATTTGTGGAGGACAACATCTGTCTAATGTGTGCTCCATATGGTTGCAACTTGCAATAATAAAAGCAATATGAGGTCGACTTTTTTGAACAAGTTTGGTCAAAACAAGCATCGAATGCTTGTTGGTTAAGGAAAGTATGCCTTAGGTAGGGAAAAAAAATATTATGTTAGTCGTTCGGGCTAACCCAGCTCGACGTCTGTGTGACGGACGTAATAATCTCTTCTTATAGATAAATTGTATAACCTATTTGAAGTTTCATGTGTGAAAATTGATGGATTTTATGAAATTTATCATGCAAAATAATCAAAAATCAAATTGGATGTTGTGTAAAAGTAGCTTCTTCGGTTTTTTTATTATTGAAACATGTCATGTGAATCTACTTTGGGTGATGTAATATCAAAATAAAGAAGTTCAATCTAATATCAATAATGCATGACATACCTTGGAGAGGTTGAATTGAGGTGTGATCTTAGCATATATATATATA
>NW_018211236.1:0-883 GCF_001263595.1 Phalaenopsis equestris | reverse complement strand
TCAGATTGTAGACTATGGAGTCCACAAGCTCTGGGAATATAATAATGTTGGGGTAAGATTTTGATTAATTTATTATTCATACTTTTTGTTTATTAGTTGCACATGTTTTGTAGATAATTGGTCAAAAGGATATTTTTGTTTAGCACAATAGATGAATCAAACTTTTGGTTCATAAAATGAATTTACGAGAAAGTGAAACACACTTAGAAAATATTATGTCAATTTAAAAGAAACAATTTGATTTGATGTTAGAAAAATCTACTTTTGGTAGCTATTTTTGTAGGATAATTAATGAGAAAATATAGATCATAGAAGTGTTTTTTTATGATTTTATTGCCATTGTAAAGAAATATCATTGAGTACAATGACAATTGATTCTGTTCTCATAAAAGCAAAAATGGGGGTGTCAAATGTATGTTGACATTATTAAATACACATATGATGGATCACTGGTTAAATAATGAATTCATATCTTTTTGTATCAGTTATATAGATGTTTATAAATAATATTTAAAGTGTGGGATATTGCTGTTTTTTTTTCTATTGAAGATATTGCTCTAATTAATGAGACATCCATGGAAATAAGTAAAAATTTTGAACACTGAAAAAATATTTAGAACAATTATTGAGCATATGATATACAATTTTTAGTTGTCTCAATATTAATAGCTATAAAGAAATATTATTAGAAGATAATCATATTTAAGTGTGATAATTTTATGTATATTGGATGTATCCATCAAAACAATGTACATATCAATAATAATATAACTTTTAAATTTAAGATTGAATGCTTAAAATGGAAATGTGCATCAAGAATATTATGTTATATAAGAATATCATAGATATTTAAAAGCAAATTTAATAAAATCACAATTAGGCT
>NW_018211235.1:0-883 GCF_001263595.1 Phalaenopsis equestris | reverse complement strand
TACAAAATGTTAGACTTAACACTAAATTATGCAAGTTAGATTTCATTTAATGTTAACCATATTGAGGATGCACTTTATTATGATAATGTTATGATAACCATGCAAGAACGAAGTGTAAACCTACTTTCTCATTCATTCATAAGGCGGCATATACGTAAAAAATGAAAGTTCATGTGTTAATATGTAAATACATTAGAGTTTAGTGGTATGTATGTAAATCTTCCTAATTTTTAACTCTATTATTGCAAACATAAACTTATTAGTATTAAGAATAATAAGGTTATATTAAATGAATGAATGACATCAGTGTTATGATGATGTATCAAAGACCATAGACTATTCCCATTGTTAACGCGTTTTTCCACAATTTGACTAAATCGACCTGTAATATTACATATATAGTGGGAGACAATGTGAAGGAGCAAAGTTTAGTGTTAGATATATAAATAGATATGAATTGTGTGATATATACATAATATATGAACAAGACAAGGTCAAAAATCTAATAATAATCAAAATGACATCATCTCAGAATAAAAAAATATAAAATAAAATAATAATTAAAGTTGGTCCAGTTAATATATAATGTTTGCAACTACTCTATAAATTTAGAAGTTTTGCTGAAAACTAAATGAAAGAAGAGCACCAAAAAGTAAAGGAAGCAGAAGATGACTTCAAAGAGCAAGAGCATTCTCTTCTTCTTCTTCTTCTCTGCTTCCATTCTCTTCATGTCTTTGAGCACAGACGCAAGGCTTCTGCATGAGTCCCTAAACCATGGTGAGAGCTTCTTCTTCCACTTATCTAACCTTAGTGTTAACCATAGTTAAATGTTGATTGCTACACAGCACCCAATCCTTATGCATGTACTTATTTCACACCAAAA
>NW_018211234.1:0-883 GCF_001263595.1 Phalaenopsis equestris | reverse complement strand
GGCCCAAGAGCAACTGCTCCTCCATCCAACAAGCCTCTGTCTGTCCTCTCCTTCTAAAGAAAAATCAGAAAGCAAAATACAAAATGAGTGAAGAGAGAGAGAGAGAGATAGTTAAAAATTTCTTATTTTTAACCCTCAAAATCAGAGCTAAGATCCATGTTGATTTTGTTTTGCATCCAAAGGTATGAAAGGTTGTGCTCTTAACTTTGTATATCACATTTGCATGACGTTCGGCGTGATGAGGGGAATTTGTACACGCTCCAAAGAGCGTGGTGAGGGAAGCACATATGCAATGCTCGTGACGCAGCTTATTTCATGATGTGTCAGCTACGATGATCGGAATTGAACGCTCCTAAGAGCATCATGGAAGGAAGAAATTTTGGCAACGCACACAACTAAACGGGGAGATTATTCATGTATGCGCTTTAACTAGTAATTACATGCACCCATACATGCCCCTAAAGGCGTGGTGGTTAGGCTAACTTTCTTGATGTAACCACTTCCCCCAGTGGGGATGACGTCAAGAGGCTACTGAAATGCTTTAAGAATTCCGTTTAAATGCTGCTTGTAAAGAATAATCAAATTGTAACAATTTTGATTAAATTACATTTAAAAAATAAACTCCAAACTTTTAATGTAAGGGCAAAATGGGACTTCAATAAAAAAAGACAGAAAGAATCAGATAATAATAAAACCTGCACAAAATTTACAAGGGACTCAATAACTTGTCAACGAGCTTAAATGAAACATGTGGTGCATATACCAGCTTAGTAATAAATGCAATCAAAGTTATTTGAAATTATACATTACAATTATAGGTGGCCCATTTGAGCGCTCTAGTGACAGTAAAGGGAGAGATATATAACTTCAAATACATGGTAAA
>NW_018211233.1:0-882 GCF_001263595.1 Phalaenopsis equestris | reverse complement strand
AAACATTAAAAGAAGAAAAGCAGAAATTTCAGCTCTTCTCCCTTCTCCTGTTTTCCATATCCTGTGATCGCGTCAGAGTTGCAACTTGCGTCTGAAGCAGGAGCACTCATGTGTCAATCTTCTATGTTTGGGGGAGCTTCAATCTCATCATTTGATGCTTCTATCTCCTTATAGTATGACGTTAGGCCGACCATGTTCCCATTGCAGGTGGTGGAGCTGATATGACTTCCTGGGGTTGAATTCTATTCGACTATGGCCTGAGAAACACCTAAATCTCACTGTCGATTGTACTGTCTCCAAAAGCACTTGAAGAGTTCTCCCCATTTGTGAGCAACGATCCACATCGGTTCAATCTTTTGGGAGCTCACTACTAAACTAAACTGGGTATGCTTATCATGTATATACTATTGGTTCCTCCCAAAGTAATCCAATGTTGGCTCAACTTAATTTGAAGTGAGGGTAGCTTGAATCTCCTCAAAAGGTGGCGACCATGGTAGTAAGCTACTAAACGGGATGTGACAAAACTCTCTTTGTATTGGCTATCATGTGTTTGAAGCTGACTCTTCTATCTCTCTATCTTCTATCATCACCAAAACGGATCCTCTCGACATTTCTCTTCTGGCACGAGCATCCTTAACTTCAAACTTTGCAGAAGGTAAGAGGACGATGCATTTTTCATCCTTTGTGAATGAGTATGTGTTCATGTATCCATCATTTTGAGTATTGTGATCTTGCTGTCCAGATTTACTCAACAAAAGGTAGCAAGCATCCATGGGCACCACATCACACTAAACTTGATCATGCAACTAGCTTCCAATTGAAAATTCCACGAGACACCTATCAATGCTGACCATGTTCTCCTTCTTCAACCACGTCAGGGAA
>NW_018211232.1:0-882 GCF_001263595.1 Phalaenopsis equestris | reverse complement strand
AGTCCCTAGTTTTATTATAATGGAATGACATATTGATAGATTCATCATGGCAAGATTGTTCTTATCATACAAATATTTATATATGGATGAAAAATCATTTGGTGATTAAGATAATAAAATTCGCTTGCTTGAGAAAATGAATATGCCATCAAAATAAGGGGAAAATAGAGAGAAGTATAATCTTAAAAAACTTTTTTAAAAGAGTTTATTTAAATTGAGTTTTAATTAACCCATTTAAAATAAGAAAGAAAGAGAAAGAAGAAATCTCATAGAATATAGTGCTCATGGGCATAACACCAATTAAATATATAATCAATTGCCTATAAGAATTATTAATTACCCATAATTAAAGAAACTTTCTTCACTCCATCATAAAGGTCAAAAAAAAAGTTGTGGCACATTTTCAAACCACTTCATTTGATTCTTATGTTAGATTTTTTACTATCACTCAATAGAATTTGAAGAAATTCTACATAACAAATGCATGGTCCCTTAATTTTTTTCCCCTTAGTGCATCCCAGCCATGAACGTAACACACGTAATATTTCTTCATGAAATTTCCTCTCTTAACTTGAAGCTCTTTCCAAGTTTGCATTAGAGATAGACATAGGAAGAAGAGGAATATGAAAGTTAGTCTACTAAAAATTTACTTATCAGTAGATTATTTCTAGTTAAGTAAAGTAATTTACTCTTGTTGAAGAACTTGCAGTGAAATTCCATCTTGGAGAATGAGTTCAAATAGATCCGTTGAACACATAACAAGTTACTCATTTTATTGATAGACGACTTTCATATTATTAGGCCATATATGTCAATTAATTACCCACTGAATTTGATTTACATCTTTATTATAAGACTCATATCAATATAAATACACAACAT
>NW_018211231.1:0-882 GCF_001263595.1 Phalaenopsis equestris | reverse complement strand
AAACCCCACACCAAAAATAGTGCCGACAAGTGCATTATAGAATCTTTACGTATGTTACAAAATAGTGAAGCACCCAATGGAGTGGTAAGTCATTCAGTACACAGTGCAACGACATACCTCAAAGATGATGTAACAATGTGTCTCAATTACGGTGCAATGGCACGCCCTACATATGGTGCAACAATGCATCCCTAAAGATAGTGTAATAACGCACTTGAATACAGTGCAACGACGTAACCATGGCTTACATCTACCATACTATGAATACGATGATCTTCTTTAGACTCCTGATGTTCTCTCTTAGCATCTAACCACTATGGCCTACACGAACAATTATGGCCTATGTGGTCCACCACTTATGGAGCTCCCAACTTCGATCTCTTTGGCCTATAAATAATATCATAGCTCATGCCAACTAAAGCCATGATGGTCTATGAACATCATTACAGCTCACTGCTAAGACGTACATGACCAATTATAAACTATGTGGCTTATAACTTATACATCTTCTAACTCTGGCCCTACAGTCTATAGATGTTATCGCAGTTTGCCTGGGTGGCTCACAACTTATGTAGCTCCTGGCTCCGGACCCTACGACCTATGTATGTTATCATAGCTCATTACTACAGCCTACATAACCAATTATAACTTAGGAGGCTCACATCTCTTCCAACTCTTGAATCTGGCACCTGTGACTTACAAACATCATAACAACTCATCACTACGACATACGTGACCAATTAAGGCATACGTTGTCCATTGCTCATGTGGCTCCCAACCACGGTCTCCATGTTTTGCATATGTCATCACAGCTCTCCACTATAGCCTACATGACAAACTATGACCTATGTGGTTCATTGCTTGTGCATCTCCTAACTCTTT
>NW_018211230.1:0-882 GCF_001263595.1 Phalaenopsis equestris | reverse complement strand
GGGTGTTCTCTTGACTTTCTTTGTGGCGTAGCGGAGGTCGATCGCCCTTTCAAAATAGGCCAAAGTTCCTTTATTCATGCAAAAACCATAGTTTTTGCAATTTTTCCAAAATGATTGCATAGATCTAACTGCCATATTCCTAATCTCCTACACCATGTGTATGATATCATAATCATTCTACTAGCCTTCTTTTGTAATACCAGATCACATCATATGTTAGCTTTCTAAATGGCTAGTATAGAAAGGTTTACTTATTTGTGGATCAAATTTTCATTTCCTAGATCCTAGCTAATTCAAGGAAGATAGGCATGTTAGTAATGAGCCATGGTGAATAAAAATATGAAATCTTTCATTAAATATATAAAGCAAAGTTTACAGTTATTGGAACAAACTAACAGAAAGAAACCTGGCTTTGCTCTAAAGATTTTCTCCTGCATACAACTTAAGCACTTCCACTCTATTACATCGGAGAAAATAAAATAAAAACACTCTCACAACATCACGCACACATGCTTATAGTATTTCTGATCCACCCTCCTCACTTCATCACTCACTGTTTTGTCATCTCCTTGTGTTCGCGATCTTTTCTTCTCTGCTCTCTATCTATAAGTCTTCATATTTGACGAATGAAAGACATCCCACATGAAACGATGCATCTCAAACCGTAATCTCGCCTATACGGGCGACTAAGCATTGGCATGGAGGTGATGGGTTTATGCTTACTTGGATAAGCTTAGGTATTTCAGGCATGTTGGTGCCATGAACTAGAACCAGGGCAATTATTTCTCTGTCTTCAGGCGCCTATGTACCCAAAATCGGGGAAAAAATTTGTGTACATCACGGGTACGCAGAGATGCGTACATAATAGGGTACATGGGGTTT
>NW_018211229.1:0-882 GCF_001263595.1 Phalaenopsis equestris | reverse complement strand
GTTTCTAAAAAGCTATTGAATTTATGAGAGCATCCATCCAATTTTCATGAATTTACTTGAGAACAATGTACTTTATTAATATTTCTATTAATTCAAACTAATAAGATACCCTTAAATATAATTTAGTACGTGTACTCAAATAATTAAATATTGCTCAAACATGTTATTGAAAATTCTTAATCGCAAGGCTCTGATTTTTTCTTATGAAGTTCTTTAACTAAAATTATTCCACTACAATTTATTATAAAATATAAATAAAAAATATTACTAAAATTTTACTTGAATTAAGATTTTAAATTCAATCAGTCTTTTTATTGCTCTAATGAATATGCTATTCATCATATGATCTCAAGTAGTTTATTGAAAATTATTTATGATGCGTCATCAATAAATTTTCATCATCTAACATGAATATAGATACATTTTTCAGGCAATAAATATTCAAAATTCAAATTTAAGATTATCCAAAGCCTCGATTTTAGAATGTTTATAGACAAACAGAGCATCTCAACATGAAGAAGCCGATGATACAAAAATTGTTTCAATCCAAGTGCAATCAAGTTCAGATCAGGCCATTAAAGTACTTTGGAGGTTCAAGATCATTAATTGAAGGACCAAAAGAACTCCAAGATTTTTTACTTATAGTCAAATCAAGTATTCAACGAGGTTAAGCTCCTTTAATTTTGAGGTCATTAAGGAACAAAAATCATTTAAAAATTGTCTTTATGATCAAGGGGGTTCTGATCGGGCAGTCAGAAAAGTTATCTGCCAAAAGATCAAAACCCCCCTCCTAGAGCATATAAATAGACCCTCTTTCTTCACTTGAATATGGAGAAGAATGACTCGAATTTCAGTGTTTTTATGGATCGAAGATCCGACGAT
>NW_018211228.1:0-882 GCF_001263595.1 Phalaenopsis equestris | reverse complement strand
ATGCATGTAAATTCAAAACTTTCGGGGTCAGATATGCAAATGTATAAGAATTGTGTAGTATTCATGTAAATGCCCCTTAAATTTATAATACTTTCATGATGTTTAAGAACTAATGACTAAAAAAAGTAGATTAAACATTGAAGTATAAAGTTACATCAATTGAAAGACGAAATGAAACCTAATGATTAAAGGGAAATTTACAAACATAGCCCTCAATTCTCATGGATTCGCGTATCTCACACCTAAACTATCATATGTTATTTTGATGTGGTATGAAAGAATTGCGTGCGGTGCCAAGAGCGTAAAAATGAAAGTTTTGGTATGAGATAAGTGAATCCGTAAGAATTGAATGATATGCATGAAAATGCACAATGATTAAGATTGGGTAAATTACATTTTGGTCTTTCATAATTATTGGAATCTCACTTATAGACCTCTGTTGTTATGGAAAAGCTATACCATACTCCCTACTTTTTCAAAAACCTTTAATAGTTTGACCTTGTAGTGATTATATATATGTAGACAAATTTAAATTTAGCCCAAGAGTGATATTTGTCAAAAAGTGAGGGGCTAAAGTCAAAATTACAATAAATTTATGAATTCCATGTGCAGTTCTACAAAAACTCTGCAGAAAACAATGATATGAATACATACTCAGGGCTATCCTTCAAGATGCCATAGTCACTAGAAGCTTTGAGTGATCTCTCGTATGTCTGCTTCATCATGTCCTGAATACCAAAATAAACAATTTTAACCAGCGTTGTAATTAATTATAAAATCAATAAAGTTAATAACAGAGGGTTAAAATGAAAAATTGCCTCAAGAGTGATATGTGAAAAGAATGATGAAGACTTGGAAGGTCAACGAAAACTAAAGAAAAGC
>NW_018211227.1:0-882 GCF_001263595.1 Phalaenopsis equestris | reverse complement strand
AATTTTGGTTGCTTTAAAGTTAAGAATGAAGCTTTGTGCTCATTTTTACTATGAGAGATGGTAATTCTTCACCTTACTTGAATTTTCAATATTTTGAAAACTGTAATTTTTAGCTCACATAACTGCTGGCCGCATTTTCCAAGCTCTAATTATCAAATTTGTTTCAGACGAAGTTCAGTTTTTTTGGATTAATAGGTATGAAATCCATGTAATCACTTATAATTGCGCGAAATAAAGTTCTTAAGATTATCTTTTTCTTACAACAACGAATTGAACTTTACTGATAAGTTGTGTTTCTAAAGGGACATATGATTTAATGATAAAGATTCCATTTTTGAGATATTTGAACATGCTTAATGTTGTTGTTCAATTTTTAATTTTAAAACTTTTTACTTTAGAATAAATTTATTCTCTTAATTTTAAATTGAAGTTTTTAATTATGCTAATGTTTATTTTGTCTCTTACAAATTTTCTTATTGTTACCAACTTCTATAGGAATTTATATGCTTGTCATAAAAATTTTAGCCATAAGCATTTTTGTTATATGGAAAAGTGGTTCGATATCTAGTCCTGAACCAGTAATGGATCTGTTATTCAATAGTTCTTTTGATCTCCTCCAACGAATAAGAGTGTCATTACTCAAGCATTCAAGCCCTAATCTCTTATGTAAAGTTATGCAATGAAGTAAGGATAAATCCTGCATAGGTGTTCCCTAAGATAATCAATGCCCAAGTAAAACAATGTACCCTTTATGAAGATTAGGAATTAAGGGTTCTCAAGCACATAAAATTAAGTGCATTCATAATCTAGAACGATTGATTTTGACTCTCATTCTTTAAATTTTTTAATTAAGAGCTGGGATAATTTTGGAATATATATATA
>NW_018211226.1:0-882 GCF_001263595.1 Phalaenopsis equestris | reverse complement strand
TTTCCTGATACCTCCCTAAATTGGTTCCCACTCTCCCTTGCCACCTTCCTTAATTGATTGAATCACCACCTCAGAACACTATAAAAGGGCAAAGGAATCATACTTGCCCCACCTTGCCTCCTCCTGCAGCCCTATATTAAATTGGTTACTGATCCCCTCCTCACTTACTCCCAATTTTACTCAAAACCATCTTTTGTGACATAAACCCTCACTACATATTCAAGTGGTGCTAGCCAGAAAGTTAATGACAGAATTATGGTGTACCCACATCCTCATTCTATTCACTCATACTCAAAAGCATCAATGATGGTAACCCTTATCTTCTTAACCCAAGCACACAACTTCTTTGAATCCCATTATCCATGTTTTCATAACATAAGATTCAAGGAAAAAAGAGCATAAATGAGATTAAAGAAGCTGTCACTTTGAGGTGTAATTTTTTATTTTTGTTTAACTGCTAAGAATGTAAATCCTTTGAAAAGAAATGATTCTAGGAATTATATTTGCCTCCTTATCATAATAAAATAAAAATCGACATGCATCAATATACGTTGTTTCATCTGTATTTTTTCCTACATTTTACTAGCTATATTTACTTTTTCATCATAAATTTACACTTGAGAAAGGTTTTTCTTGATTTTGTGTAGGTTGTACATGGATAGTACGAGCAATTTGGAACAAGAAAATAAGTGAAAAGTGGCCTAAAGCGACATGATCACTCCTCGAAGTGCTATGACGACACTTGGAAGCAAAGTGACCGTGAAAAGGTTTGATAGTAGTGGCATGACCATGCTAGAACTTGGTGTGACCATGTTAGAATCCTAGACCAGTGGTGTAACCATGCTGGGACTGAGTGTGACCACACACATCAACTCATTCAAA
>NW_018211225.1:0-882 GCF_001263595.1 Phalaenopsis equestris | reverse complement strand
CTTGTTGACGCAGTCCCCTTCGACTTCCTTAGAGTCGAGGGTAACTGTTCTCGCTCGAGTTCTCGCCTACCCTTGTCTCCTCTTAAAGAAACATACATTCATTTGGCTCCTCTAAGATGCGCTTGCATTACAAAAAGTTTTAAAATCAGGTGTTATGATAAAATTGTGATTCGACAAGGCATAAGGTGTTGTGTAAGTTAAATATATATGTTGGCCAAAAGGTAGTTAGGAGTCGAAATAGGCGAATTGGGTTGTATGCTAAGATAAGAAAATGGTTAAGAGGCAAGGCTATTTCAATGCTCACGTCAATGCATATGTGTGATTCCATATTTCATATTACAATGCACCATGAAAGTCCCATAACATAAGTACTAAATACGAAAATGATTCAACAACAAAATGTCAACAAAATGTCCCGGCAAACAATACAAGCTAAGCGAGCCAACAAAACAAGGGTCGCCGACATTACAAAAGAAAATAATTATAGCTAGACATGCTTTAGGTACATTGCATCTTTGCTTTGATGACAATTAAGATGCCTTGCATTAACAAGAGTTCGGATTCAAAAAACAAGTTTAAATTTATAAATGGTTATTATAATAATGTTTTTGGCAATTGTAGACTTCAGTTTTATGGTTTTTGGTGGATTACAAGAATGATGTGGTACATTTCAATGTGGTTAATTTTAACCTAGAAGACTATAATAATATTCACTCTACAAATTTCTTATATTTGTGAGAAAAATATGTATTTTGAATACTGTTATGTGCATTACATATTTTTTAATTCTTTTTTAAGGAATCATATAATAGCTTTTTTATCCCTACAACACATGAGTAGACGTGGTTGTAGAAAAGTTCCTTGAACAATTTTTTTTTTTTT
>NW_018211224.1:0-882 GCF_001263595.1 Phalaenopsis equestris | reverse complement strand
ATGCGCCTAAGAATTCGAGTACCACACCCTACATTAGGGGGGAATCGAACACCAGACTAAAGGGGACTTACAGCTGAAAAGCAGATGCCCGACCAACTGATTCGAGTACCACACCCTACACTCGGAGGGAATGAAACCCCAGACCAGAGAGGACTTACAACTGAAAAGCAGATGTCTGACCAACTGATTCGAGTACCACACCTTACGTTTGGGGGGAATTAAACCCCAGACCAGAGGGGATATGTATATTCATGTTAAAATAAATATATATAGCTATTTGCATTCTTTTCATTATTTGAATTTTATTTTATTTTCTCTATTTTTGACATTTTGTGGTCATGTGAGCTTTGACTTGATTTTGAGGGTTAGACTTGACTCACTTTTGTGTACTTTTGGTCCATGTAATGAAAATGTGTTCCACTCTCTCATCATGAAGATTGGGCTTCATGGGGGCTTGGGTGGACAAGTCCTAATCATGAAGATTTGAGTTTTTCATATGTTGGGTGAGTCATTAAAGTGGCTAACCACTTTTTGGGAAATCGAAAAATGTGGTCACCTTTGGCTATGAGTGGTTTGATGGCTTGCATGAAGCTTTGACATGTGGCTTCGTGGCTTGCATAAAAATGAATTTAGTGGATTTTTTGAATTTTTGTATGTCACTTGTCATGAGCCAAAATTTGGACCATCAAATCTTGAAACATTACATCTTAGATTTCATTAATCTTTAATGTGGTGAGAGGGCTTAATTTATATCAAGAAAGACTTTTATTTTATTTTAGTTTGGCTTTGATTTTGGTGGGCGGGCTTGGGCTTGGATTTATTGGACTTTTGGGCTTTTTGAAATTCATGGCGATTGGCTTTTGAAATTAATTTTGGGAAGTT
>NW_018211223.1:0-882 GCF_001263595.1 Phalaenopsis equestris | reverse complement strand
CCCACCCGGCCCTCCATCTCGGTCTTGCCCTTGAGAGCCTCAATATGGCTTTGGCGCTTTGCTATAGTCCACCACACTTGAATGCTTGACTTCATTGATGGTTCTCTGCCGCCCTTTTCCTCTGCCAACAACCGACAACCATCTAGGCTTTTGACATTTACCATATGGCACTTCTTTCATTTTTTAATTTAAGGAACTCAATTCATTTACTCTTTATGTAAATTTTTATAGCGTTTATGTTATTATCTTTACATGTAAACACATATTGCCAATTCAGTACTGTTCATAAATTTTCAATGGTGGTGATGAACAGAAATCATTTCCTGTTTTCATTCTTAAACTTGCATTGGTATCGAGTCTATTGACGCTACATGCTTTATCTATATTTCAAACACACATTACCTTAGCTATATCTAATCTGGTGATCTTTTTCCCTCTTATCAATATGCTTGGTACCCTCCTTCATTTCCAGCCTACTGTTTTATGGTAAACTTCTGATTCTTTTCATATCTTTCACTAAACTGAGATGTATATATTTTCTAAAAGCAAAATGTGTTAAAATTCTTCATGAATATTAATGCCTCATGTTGTCATAGAACCTGATATCTTTGTTTGGGCTTGTATTTCTTCGCAGCTCCAATAACCTTTTCCATTCTGATAAATGTGCTTTTCATTGTTTGCGTTCTAGTCCTTGAGAGAAGAAACAGATAATGGCATTAGGATCAGCTTCTAATACGACATTCTTGCAACCTTCAACAACTTCAGGTGCTTGATGAAATGAGGCAACTTTTGTTTGAATTGGAACTTAATAAGCATTGGCATTATATTTAATCAATACTGAAATTTTTTCTTTCGACAAATTGTGATTTAGCTCATTCAAAT
>NW_018211222.1:0-882 GCF_001263595.1 Phalaenopsis equestris | reverse complement strand
AAAAAAAAACTATTTTAGTATTTTAATTTATAATAAACAATTTTAAATAGAAGATCGTTTTATTAAATATTTCATTCAAATAAGTCAACAAAGTAGAGCAAATTTATAATCACGTAATTTATAGTTTTGGCTCATTCTAAGCATTAGTTTCTCACAAAAGGGAGTTTACCAGCCAATCACTTGCCACATTCCGTTTTTGGTGCTTCATGTACAACCCTCATAACAATGCAAAATAAGGAAGGAAGAGAAAGGAAAGAAGATGGAATAGGGATTATGCATGGACTTTTTTAATATTGTATGAATTATTCAAAATGATAAATTGGTGCCCCCCTTCCATTGATTCGGTTGAAAATGAGTCACTTTTTATATTTAACATTCAAAGAGCAATTCATTTAATAATTATGAAAAATTTAACACGTTAAATATTTTGTAATGTAACATCAAAAAATTTTAGATTTTCCTTTCAAATATAAATATAGCAATCAGCTTATACTTGGTCCTGCTTCTCCTTGTCGTCGACCCATGATTACTAAACACTCTAAGAAAATAATTTAATTACTTGTTTAAATTGTCTTATACAGATTATTAAAATATGACTAATGAGATTTGCAATGTGACGTTATTAACTTATATACATTTTAATCATCATTGCGAATATCATGAAAAAACTGTCTTCCCGAACTCTTCTTCATACGTCAAGCAGCTCAGCATCAGTTGTCGCTCTCTCCAACCTTAAAAACAAAATCCATCCTATTTAAATATGCCATCCTTTCTCTTCATCTTCAGCTCTTAAAACCTTCTCGCACTTTCTACCAATAGCATCACTCTTCTCTCTCATTTGATTTATTTCAGTTCTTGTAATATATAGAGTCATGGTTTCTG
>NW_018211221.1:0-882 GCF_001263595.1 Phalaenopsis equestris | reverse complement strand
TAAATAAAAAAGATGATTTGATTAGAACGGTTCAAAGGAAGCAACCATATCAACAGTTTCGTTTTAAGGAGACGAGTCCCACTCGAAGCAAAGAATTGAACCACATAGGAACAAGAGCATGAGATAGAGAAGAAGAATAAGGAGGTCCTTGCTGACGATGCCACACTCGAGCGAATGAAAGGAATTGATGACAAGCAGTGCTGAAGGCCTAATCGCTCTTAGTGCAAAGGAAAGGAGAAGATGGAAAAAGGATACTCTGTTTGCAGGAAAGAGTAAGAATCGAGCGCCTCCTATGTGGTTCCGAGTATAAGAGAAAGGGGAGTCAAGAAGCAATCACTGTTGCAAATTGTTAACTTGAGGGAAGGAGACACCCATGTGTATAGGATTTGAGTCAAGCGGTGATCTAGGCTTTATCAAGCCAAACTGAAGGTTTTAGGGCTATGGGCATCCTATATGTAAAGATAAGGAGAGGAAAGTTCACAGGATCCTTGTGTACAAGATTGGAAAGGGACCAAGTGGTTGCTCTGTGTGGGAGTTGGCCTTGTTTAATTTGGATTTTATATAAATGAAATTGAAGTTGTATTTAAGAAAAATATAGATTTATGTTACTTTATGGCAGGAAGAACAAACGAAAAGATTATTAGATCAAAATGAGAGGGAATTGACAGCAGCGAATGTGGAGGTAAAAAGGAGAATTTATGTTTGAAACTAAAAATTTTAATTTATTAATTGAAAGTTGTTGTGTTCATATAAATAATAAATAAGATAATTAGAAAATAGAAAATATGAAAAAGTAAAAGATATTCAAATTAGATAATTGTAACTAACTTTATAATTTTGGTTTGAGCTTAACTGGTATATTAAATAAGATTATATGACTAA
>NW_018211220.1:0-881 GCF_001263595.1 Phalaenopsis equestris | reverse complement strand
TGTTCGCGAACAACGAGCTGTTTTGACAGCCCTAAATACAAGAATCGGCACCGGAGGCAAATGCCTCTTCCTTTGTTTCGATGTAGTACTTAAATTTAAAGCATTTGACTTAAATTTATAATTCGTTGAACTTTGATTTAAGAAAACTTATAGTTGAATTGAACTTTAATTTTACATGCACAAGTAGCTAATGTATTTAATTAAACTTGAAATTATCTACATACCAAAATTATAATTATGACCTCACATCAATATGTATAAAAATTACATATTGAAACTCTGAAGCAAACTTCAGTCAAGCTTGATTTCATCAATATGTATAAAAAATACATATTAAAACCCGGCAAATATAAAGCCCTTAGAAAATAAAATCCACAAATAGTCTCAGGTTGATAATGGAATTACACTTTTTATTTTCCACAAAACCAACTTAATGAAATATCTTACAAATGCAAAATCTGCAACATGAATCCCGACTAAAAACACAAGCAACTCATCTTCCACCAGACAACTCAATCGCATCCTGGTTATTGATGGAATCATCACCCCAATCAAATCTCCTCTGAAGCATTTCATACTCTTGCCTCCTATTGACCTCGACCTGCTGCCATTCCTCCCATCTCTCAGACAAGCCCTCCCCTTCGAGCATCCGAACCACCTCGGACATTGACGGACGATCTTCCGGCGTTGCCTGGGTGCACAGGAGAGCCACCTGGATCATCTTCTCCACTTCCTCAACATTGTAGCTCTTGTTCAAATTACGATCGACAATGGATTCAAGACGCTTTTCTCGCACCAATTTTTTGACCTGTTGAAATGCGGAAAGAGAGAAAAGTGAATAAAAGTTAGCATTTCATAATTAGCCTTATTCCTTATATCAG
>NW_018211219.1:0-881 GCF_001263595.1 Phalaenopsis equestris | reverse complement strand
AGTGCTTGGATATGTTACTAGTTCATAAATCATCTCATCACTTGATAGAGATCCTTGCACATAATTCAATCTGAAGTTGTTAAATTTCTAAGAAATGTCAGCCACTTGTAGTGCTAAAATAGTCAGAATATCAGTTTCATGCACATTAGGTACCTTTTTTTTGGAGTGGTTCTCTAAGATATAAATTAAAAATTATTGGTTATCATTTCCTCAATCAATTCACAAGCCTCATCAAAAGGTTTAGACTTTAGGAACCCCCCAGCTACAACGGTTATGAACTCCTTGAAAATCTCTCAAGCTTCATAGATTGACTTTTCATCAAATTCAATGAAGGATGTGGTGTCATTTCTTAGTTTGGCGGAAATCTTTGAGCTAAGTCAATCCATAATATAATGGATCCAAGTTTTAAGAGGGTAAGCCACATCTTGGCTTGATATCTAAGGGAGAAAAGGAAAAGCATTAATCTAATGACTTTGTTAGGGACACCATTAAATTTAAAAGTGGTAGAAAGATCTAAATAACTGGAAAGATGCACATTTGGATCTTTAGCAGGTGCTTCCCCAAACTAATTGTTTGGGATCATTTGGATTGTGTCAAGTCTCAACTTAATTGTGCTAGCTTATATGGCAAGATAATACAAAATCATATGGATTCCTTCTACCGACAGATTGACATACTCTTTAAGCGGTTTCAGATTGTATTCCTGAGAATTTGACATTTCTAAGTGTTTCTTTTTAAGATTTTACATTTTTTTTAATTTTTTTCTATGTTATTTCTATTTCAAGGTAAAGTCACAAAAGTTCACGTAAACTACTATTATGCATGTAATGACAGGTGCGCGAAGGGAGACCCTATTCTAAAGCAGGAAATGCAAAAAGATA
>NW_018211218.1:0-881 GCF_001263595.1 Phalaenopsis equestris | reverse complement strand
TTTTTTTTTCTTAAAAAAATCTATTTCAGGTTTTTTAGTTACATTGAACATTGAAAAATTATGTTTCTTTCGCTTCTTTTGGTTCTTCTGTTTTGAAATATATATATGTCAACAACAATTAGACTCAATTTTGATTTTTTAATTACTTTAAATGTTGCTATTGTTGTCAGGATGGTTCAAAATTTGCGATGCATTGTATTTGTTCAAAGAGTTGTGACAGCTATAGTTCTGCAGTCTCTTTTAAGCCAATTAAAGGAATTTTCCGGATGGGGAATCGAGTACATGGCCGGAAATAGGTTTGGCTTGCAATCCCAAACCAGAAACCAACAAATGGATATTGTAGATGCCTTTAGGGATGGAAAAGTAAGCTCTACTTTTTCCCAAAGTTTTTTTATTTTTTATTTTTTATTGATGCCTATTAATAATGGAAAACTTTTAATCATAACGCAGGTGAATATTATTGTTGCTACACAAATACTCGAGGAAGGGCTTGATGTTCAAAGTTGTAATTTGGTTGTGAGATTTGATCCAGCTTTAAATGTGTGCAGTTTCATACAATCCCGTGGCCGTGCTCGAATGCAGGGTTCAGACTATGTAATTATTGTTAGAAGGTAATTTTGAGTTGCATTGCAGTTTCTTTTTTTCATTTCCTTAATCTTTAAAATTTAATTTCTCCTTAGAAATTATGTTAAATGTGTGATTCTGTGTCAGCTCCCATTATTGAGATTTTTTATTTTCTTGTTAAAATGAATAAGATTAATGTGGTTTCTTGTTTATTCTTTTGTTGCTTGTGGTTTATTGTATTTCAAGGAAGCGAAGTAGTGTTTTTTGACTTTTGGATGAACAACTATATAAATACATGGATTCCATTTCAAGTTTAG
>NW_018211217.1:0-881 GCF_001263595.1 Phalaenopsis equestris | reverse complement strand
CCAATCTCTCTTCCAAAGCATCAACTTTCCTTGTTTTCATTTCTCCAAGATCGTTTCCAAACAAGAAACTCTTGCATGCTGAAATCACATCTGTGACTACCCAAAGTATCTCAAGTCGCAACTATATCGCGCGGTTAGGTCAATCTATTTCACTATCTAAATCGTGAGGTTCAATCATGAGGGCCTGTACGTCGCGATCCTGTCGATGCTTCCCAAGATCACAATTGTATTGTGGAATTCGGTCACGAAGGAGTTAGGTCACAATGCCACGATCCCCTTGATGCTTCCCAGTATAACGACTGTATCACGGGGTTCATTCGCAAAAGTATGTAGTCTTTTATCCCGATCGACACTCAACCTATATGTCACTGTCTGGATGTTGGCTTCCCAGAATCTTGTCATGAAAACAATTTAATACGAAACGGGGCGATTTCTCACAAAAATTAGGCCAGAAAATTATAGATTTTATTCCGCCAAAAATAAATTAAAGCAATATAACTCCGAATACAAAAAAGATAAACACCTACAATTCGATAGGTAGGTGATCTCTTCCAAGTCATATAATTCTATAAGTAGGAAATCTCTCCCAAACCCTAACACTAAGAATCGGGACACAATTTCATGCATAACCCTAGCCCTAAAAATCTCAGTTTATTTATACTAAACCATAATAAATAACAAAAGACTAACTTGCTCATTAGGCGCATAAAAAACTAAATGGCCCTAGACACCAGCATAAGAGAAACCTAAGTCAAATTTTCTGAAAAGCCCTTAGTCTATGCGCTCAATCTTCAAAAAAAAAAAAAAGTTAAATTAAATAGGTATATTTAATGCATTTTTTACAAGGGTTGACAATGAAAACAAAAATGTATTATTTACAA
>NW_018211216.1:0-881 GCF_001263595.1 Phalaenopsis equestris | reverse complement strand
AAACAATCTCTCAGAGCATGGTTTGAAAGATTCATCAGATTATTCTTACACTCAATGGGTACTATCAGTGTCAGGCTAATCACACGTTATTTAAGGTATGATAGGGATCCTTACTATACATGTAAATGACATTATTCTTACACTCAATGACATAAGAGAGCTTGAATTAATCAAAAGAATAATGAATTATGAGTTTGAGATCAAAGCTCTTGAAACTTTAAAATATTTCTTAGGGACGGAAGTAGCTAGATCCAAAGAAGGCATTGGCATATCCCAGAGAAAATATATCCTTGACTTATTGAAGGAGACATGAATGTTAGGATGCAAACAAACAGATATACTTATAGATCCTAGTTGACGATCATTAAAAGAAAATGATAACATTCCAGTTGAAAAGGGATGTATCAAAGATTCATGGGGAAACTCTATTAATTGTCACATACAAGAACTGACATTGCTCTTTTTGAGGGTGTAGTGAGCGAACATATGAACGATTCAAATGAAGAACATTTATAAGTGGTCTTTCGAATCCTAAGGTACCTAAAGATGACTCCAGATATTCAAAAAGGTGAAAACAATGATATTGAGATCTAAACTAATGCTAGCTAGTTATAAAAATCAACTAATTGAAGATCTACCCAGCTTACCATTCATTTGTATGCAGTAATCATGTTACTTGGAGGGAAAAAAAAACTATGGTGCAAGAGATGGTGCAGAAGCTAAGTAGCATGCCCAGGCCCAAGAAATTTATGAAGGGATGTAGCTAAAAAACTACTTGTTGAACTTCTCATGAGAACCAAAGCACTACTAAGATGTTTAATAATAGTCAATCAACAAGCAATATTTCAAAGAATCTGGTACATCGTGATCAAACTAAACAT
>NW_018211215.1:0-881 GCF_001263595.1 Phalaenopsis equestris | reverse complement strand
TTTTGTGTGGTCTCTACTTGCCACTATGTCCCACCTGCATCTAATATATATCCACTCGCCAACTATATCATGTATACTTTTTCAAATGGACATTGTGACGTTGAAACCTTAACGTTCTTCAGCAGTAGCTGACTCACTCATAGAAATTTCACTCTAATTATCATTAATATTTAAATATCAATTAGGGGATAAAAATAAAATTATTAAAAATTTTGAATTAAATATCAATTGAATTTTTTTTTTACATTTAATTTAGACTAGAAGATTAAACATGACGCGAAAATATATAGTTATAATTATATTTTTATGTCCTATTTAGTCTTTTTATTTAAATATAATTGCATATGGATCATGTGCTAATAATGTTGAAATAATGTTGATTTATATTTAAATTTCTCAAGGGTTAAGAGGTAGCTCTTGCCTCAACTAATTTGAGAAAAAAAATTAAGTTGTTATATATAATATAAAAATTGTGTCATTATTCTTTTTTGGGATAAATTCGGACAAAATGCTTTGCACTCGAAACATTACTATTCACACAACTAGCACTCAGGAGATTTTTTGAACTATTGAATCGATACATTTACGTCTGACGGGATTAAATCTTTGAGAATTTGATTAAGATGAAAAAAAATGGGATGGTGTTTTATCTTCAATTTCGATATTTGGGTGACAATTTGAAAAGTGGATGAAAGATGGTGCTACTTTCGTACATATGAATATTTCGAGAACTATTTTTGTCAAAATTGTAACTGTGGGTGATCAAATCATTAAAATGTGTTAGATAATTTGGGTTTATTGTTCAGAGTGATGGTGATATAGATGGAGAATGGAGACGTTATTAGTAATGCATTGGGCCTATTGTGTGATAGAAAAGTACC
>NW_018211214.1:0-881 GCF_001263595.1 Phalaenopsis equestris | reverse complement strand
TAAGAATTGTGTGGTATGTATGTAAATGCCATTTTAAACATCAAAAAGCACATTTAAAACTTAAATAAAACAACAAGACATCTAAAAAAAATACCTAATACCTAAAAACAACAAGACATCTGAAATAAAATCCATCTAAGTTTGAGCAAACATCGAATCTTTATAAAAATTGATCAAATTATTCCAAGGTTATAGATCATCATCAGCAATCTTGATCTCGAATTTTATAGTAGTAATAAAAAGAAATAATTGTAGGAAAAGAGCTTTCCCGACACAAAAGAGTAGTTGATGGAGATGTGTTTATAGCAAGAAGAGATGATCATTATGCACCCCTAACACCTTACCGCAATATGGTTGTAACAAAGGAACCAAAAAGCTTCACAAATTTTAATATAATGAATGTTTCGAATAGTACAACATGATATATTCCCATTAAAATATTAAAATGCAACAGGGACAAAAATGCATTTTAAAATTTGCCGTTCTTAATACTAAAATGCAACTTTGCCAAGGTTGCCTAAAACAAACTATCCACAAGGCCCAAGAGCAATGTATCATATGTTTAAGAAAACAAAATCAACTTTTGATAGCTTTTATTACCAAAGCTAATCTAATCTTTTATGTTATGTATTATATTTTCTTTACCACCTATGTTCAATTCTCATCCCTCAATTTTTAAGGGTTCCAAGCTAAGAAAGCATATTTTAATCTGATGAAATGTTGTGACATCATATGTTATATCTTTTGAATTTGTTATGTTTGATGATGGATTTTTTTGGTGATGCTAAGAAGATTCAAATAATTAATGATTGATCATCACATTAGTAGTCAAGATATTTGGAGATGTCATGATTTGGCTATTTTTATAGGTGATTTACTGA
>NW_018211213.1:0-881 GCF_001263595.1 Phalaenopsis equestris | reverse complement strand
AAATATTTATAAAAGATGTGGGTAATGTGAAATAAGGTAAATTTAACTGTTTTAATTTATTTTTTTTTGTCTAATAGCTCTTTCAATTATTTTGGATGGTTAATTATTAGTGAAAAAAAAAGAAATAAAAAACTTATAATTTCTTTATTTGATTGTCTATTTGTCTTGAAAAATTTCAAGACCTTAGGTTTGAAGTATGTAACAGAGTGCACTCTCAATGTATGCCCCATAGTTGCTCGTTACTGTAGAAGAGGTGTGTTATAGGTTTCTTTTTGGATTGAAGGATTTGATGCAACAACTGTTAGTATTATTGGTGATTGATGAATACTCAATGTTTGTGGTGCGGGCCCAATGAGTGGAAATTGATTATAAACTTACTAAAAACATAAGGAGGAAATTATTGATGAAGCAGAGCATTTGTATTAATCAGAAGGTCCACTAAGAAGAAGCCCAAGTTCAATTCTGATAGATTTAGTAGTCACATGCGCAAATGCGGAAGACAACATAAATGTGAATATTTGATGGCTCAAATACATGCTACTGGTGTCATTGGTTTGGTCACATGGCCATATACTATTCTTCACTTGACCAGAAGACTTTTGAATAACATAGAGCTTTTTCACAAAAAAGAAGCATATGGGTAAAGAAGTATAGAGGCAATAAATTTAACTCCCACTGAAGCTCAATCACAACAGCCAGTTCGACCTTGATTTTACGTATTCATGCATAGAGAGCCTCAAGAACCTACTACTGATGCTAATATGGGCTGATGAGTGTGATGTTTTATTGCATGTTATAGGATTTCATTTTAGTGTATTTATATTTCAAAGGCTGTGTTGTTTTTATTATGTAACTTTACTTTAAATGTGATATTATCCTTC
>NW_018211212.1:0-881 GCF_001263595.1 Phalaenopsis equestris | reverse complement strand
ATAAATAGATAAATAAATAAATAAATAAATAAATATATAGTGCTGTTGAAGGTTGTTTTATTTTTCACCAAAATACGTAAAACCAAAACTATTTTTTAATAACAAAATAAAAATAAAATCCGAAATAGAATATTAGTTTGCTTTATATATTTATTATATTTATTCCCTAAAAAATTTCATAAATTGAAATCTTGACAAGGAATTTAAATTATTAATCACATCCATTTACATATTTTATTAGCTGAAATTTCTTTGAATACTAAGTAAAAGAAGTCATAATATTTTCTTGACCATCATCTCGTAAAATGCGAAAAGTAAAGGTATTATAATACCTAAATTAGACATTAAATAATAAGGCTTAGATCACATCATGCCAAGTTAGAATTATAATGTATATTTGTATTATAATTAAGTTTATGGGAGATGGTAATAAAAAAAATCTTTTGAAAATTATTTGTTCTTAATAAATATATTATCACGAACAAATATAATCATAATCATTCTTCCAATTAAAGACATGATTTTGGCCTCCAAATGTCATTGCATGCATGTGAAATCCGTCACTGATACGTAATTCATGCTTAAACAGCGAGAAAATGAAAATATTACAGGCACACGGACCGTGTGGATCGCACGATGCCGTATGTTCGACGGTATGATGCGATTCACGTTATCATCCATTCTCTTGTGGCTCAACTCTTAGCTGTGTTATGTTACGCATATAAACCGAAAAACCAAAAAAGGGAGTTGGTGTAGCCAAGCAGGTGGCATGGAACAAAATGGATCAACTCTTAGCTGTGTTATAGAATGCACACCTATCTGTCTCCTACTTCTCATATTTATATTTTTATTATTCATAATTTTTTTACTAAAATTTCATA
>NW_018211211.1:0-881 GCF_001263595.1 Phalaenopsis equestris | reverse complement strand
CCCAAACGCAAATAACACTTCAGAAAGGAAAAAGAAACTCACAAAGGTATTCTCCAATCAGATTGGTTCATTCCCCTGTTAACATCCGCCAACCTTTGAGGAACCGTTAACTTCACCGCCTCATTTCCCAAAACTGAATCCCCTCTGGTCTCAAGGAACTTAGCCTCCACAAACCGCTTCACAGAACCAGCTGTTTTACAGGACGGGCAGGTTCCCCACCACTGTCCAAGGTTCAGGCCACACTCCTTGCAGACCCAAGAACTCTTCATCTTGGTCTTCTTCTCATTTACCTTTCCTGCTGCACGAGATGACCATCTATACCGCTCCTTCGACAAAATCTCAGTTTTGTCGTCCTCTTCGCCTGAATCTTCCACGTTCCTCATAATCTTCTCCAGTTTCCCCTTCTGTAAATTCTCCCCCTCCCCGGGACGATCGAAATCGGGGCCTTCCCCGCCCTTTGGCTTGGCCGCGATATGTTCTGAGATGGGATCGCAGAGAGCCCAAACCCTGGCAGCTGCATCGCCTTCTTCTCCTTCTGGCAACTGCTCGCTCGAATGAAAACTACGATGGTCGGAGTATGAGAAGAGTGGCAGAAATGCCGAGGAGAATATACTGGCAGTGGAGAAATGGAGCGAAGAGTGGGAGTGAAGAAGTTGGGATTCGTGAAGAAAGGAAATGCTTTTACGGGAGAGAAGAACGCGGAATCTTTGCATCTTGGGGATTGAAGGGAGGCGGGAGTAGGGTCTCTGCATGAAATGGAACCAGAGAGACTGGAGTGAGGTTTAGGGTTTAGGAGAGAATGCAGCTGTCCAAGTTTCGAAAGACTGGAGGACGGAATACGCCATTGCCGCCGCCAAGGCAGAAGCTTTCGCGGAAAAAAA
>NW_018211210.1:0-881 GCF_001263595.1 Phalaenopsis equestris | reverse complement strand
TATTAGTTATTTAATCAAGAAGAAGAGTATAAATGGATTATTAAGCTCAATTGAGATTGGTAGCATTACATAAAATTAACTTGCATACGTTATAATTAAATATTTAATACATTTTTTTCATTAAATATTTTGTTGATATGGAATGGAACTTACATAATACTATCTTAAATTTTATAGATGCTAGCCCATCATATAACATATAACAATCACGATGTTCTTTATAAATGATTGAAAACTTGATATCAGAGTCTCTAGTAAGACACTTAAAAATTCTTTACAACATGAAAGCCCATTGTTGGGCCGATTGTTACATTCAATTAGCTTTTAAGGTAATCTTCATTTAAATGAGAAACTATTTCATGTCAACTTTTCTGTGCACTTACTAAGTCTATAAGTGCAAAACAAACTCTTCAAGAAAAACCATATTATTCATAATGTGAGAGAAAATGTGACAAAAAAATTAGCTTCAAATGAAATATTAAATATATTCGTGATATTTTAAAACAACTACTAGCATCCAAAAAGCGATAATTATTGTATTTTCATGAATGCAACATATACTATATTTTGAAATGCATTATAGTATAAAGATGAGTTTTTCTGCTTTTAAAATAAAATCAATCTTGCAAATGTTGCCCAATTAAGTGACAAAGATTGACATAAAGTAGGAGAGTTTATCTTTTTTTTTTGTTATTTGGCATAATTGCTTTATTTGCTTATATAATTTCAAGTAACTTTCTAAACTTAATTTTATTTATTTTTTGTCAACTATTTCCCATAATTTATATTGCATAAAGTTGTCATTTTTATTTTATGAAACTAAACACCTAACTAAACTCAAACTTATATATTATTTATTTTTATAATTTGAGAATCAATTA
>NW_018211209.1:0-881 GCF_001263595.1 Phalaenopsis equestris | reverse complement strand
TTTTTTTTCTACCTAATGGGGAATGATAAATATTGAATTTTAATTTCACATAGTTAATTACATCATTGTAATGATGCCGAAGGAACACTTTTGATTAAGAAAATTTTTTTTATATATACTGAAGATTTATTAAGTAGAAAAGTGTTTGTGTCTTTAACGATCTCAGTGAATAAGATGACAGAAAGGTAAAAACAACTACAATAATTAACATAGAAATATAAAATAATATATATTTATTATTACAAATGGAGAAGCTACATATTCTGTAATGAATAAAATTACAATGTAAATATTAAGGCTAAGATATATACGTTGGACAAATATATAGTTGTGGGTAGCTAAACAAAATTGATTTAATTGCTCAAACTATTAGACTCATCAATATAAAGCTAATCAGTGCACACAATGTTAGTTGATTAGCCTAGTAAATGAAAGCTTGAGAGAATCAACTTTCTTATATGCATGTAAAATTATCAAAAAGGAGTAGAAGGGAGAATAAGTGATACTAAATTTTACAATTTGGAAGCCAATAGTTCCCATGTTGTCAATCTTATGATTGACACATGATGACATTGAGTTAAAGTTAGTGAACAAACATAGGTGCAAGCCGAAAATAGTGAGAATGTATATTAATGGAAGGATACATAGTTTTTGTCAAAAAAGCATTTCATGGGAGAAACAAAAGAATGTCAATTTCTCATTAAACATGACCATATCATCTAAATGAAGATGATGAGATCCTCCTAGTGAAGGTAGATAGTTTTTTTAAGAAAATCCAATTGCTATTATATTTTTGAGTATGTCTAGATGGTTTATGACTTCTTAAGTTAGGGATTTCTAGTGCTTAAAGTTGGTATAGGGACCCATTCTTAAAGCTAGCC
>NW_018211208.1:0-881 GCF_001263595.1 Phalaenopsis equestris | reverse complement strand
ATAAAAACCTAATGCAAAGTTAAAGCTAAAAAAATAGGGGAAAGTTTTTCATATATGGCACTCAATTTTTATGTATTTATATATGTAATACCTAAATTTAAATTTTTGCACACATATTATATTTAATTTTTAAAACTTAAATTTATAATATATATATATTTTTTATATTATATAAAAAATTTGAGCGTTATAAATGTAAAAATTAAATCTTAGGAATAAGACAAATAAATATATAGAAATTTGGTGTTGCCTATGCAAATGCCAACAAAAAGTTCAAGGTCATACTTTATGAGGTTTTTCTGTACTTGTAGTTTCACGTGAGAGAATAGAGGTTTGTCATCATCATTCGAACAGGAAAACATAGCTTCATATTGAGAGTATTTAAAGCATCCCGGGCATGAAAGCTGAAATGATGCCATTTTTTATGTGTATATTAAAAACATATGGCAGAAATGTCGTAGTTCCACACATGATTGGCAGTATAATGTAACGTTAAATGTATTCCCAATATTTATCAATATCTCGCCACAAAATATTGTGTTAGCCACGTTCCTAAAAAATGGCAGCATCTGAATGAGAAGTGACAAAGGAGAGGAACAGGAATGAGAAACAGATGGACGGGATGGAACTGACGGGGAGTTTAGACAAGACTGGAATGATAAGACGTGTCGTGAATCAAGGAAATGAAAGAGCTGTAGAAACGATCAGACGGATGGGATTGATTGATGACAGATCGACGTTTGATACATCAATATACATTTGCAGGAGAACAGGCTTCGGCTGCATCATCTTCTGAGACAAGTGAAATTTGCTGTTAAGGAATGATTTCAACGTCACGATGACTTCTTTTCCCTCAGATCTTAACTTCAACTTTAGGTATC
>NW_018211207.1:0-881 GCF_001263595.1 Phalaenopsis equestris | reverse complement strand
ATATATATATATATATATATAAAGGCTTTTACTTAAAAATACTACGCTCAGAGCTATTGCCAAAAAACTCTTCTCTTTTAATAGAATAACGACACTATTGCTGTTTTTGTCGTCATAAATGGTCACTCATGACATGGTTGGTAGCTGGATATGTCTTTTTAGATTCTTCCTATCAAATATTTATAAGAAATAAAGTCATTTGTGAATAAGCTGGGTTGAATATTCTCTTTAAAAAAATTGAAGACCAACACATGAGCCATTTATTACAAATTAATGCTTTTGTTGCCCTTAATTTTTTATTTACTAATGCTATAGATATTTTCATCTCCTTGATGTTAATTTGGGAGGCAGATCAGCCTAGTAAGAAGAGTGTGATGTGGGAGCCTTGATTCTACTAAACATTGGGAGGTGACTTTGGAAGGTTGCGGCATTATATTAAAGAAACAATATTTTTTTGCACAAATTCCATCTTATAAATGGCTTTTCTTGGAAAATAAATTGTATTGCAATTAGAAATAAAAATTCAAATTTGCCACTTAAAAAGTGAAGATGCCTAACTCTTTCAACTTCTAATGAAAGGAGTACCTAATATATTATAGGTCACAATTCCAAACTTTTTTTAAAAATTCTAGGAATGTTTTTTTCCATTTGTTTAATCATTCTAAAAAATGCTTAATACTTTCTCATTATGGAGTTTGTTTGTTGATCATGTATTCTTAAAAAGTGGGTTGGAAGACAATGCGGCATACAACTGATACTCAATGAAATGATTTGAATATGAAGGCACTGTATGTAATCTATGTTATGTGGAGCTCGGTTAAGTAAAACGAAAAAAAAAACGAAACCACTCCCGCTCCTTGCTCCAGGTTCCGCTCGCTCCC
>NW_018211206.1:0-880 GCF_001263595.1 Phalaenopsis equestris | reverse complement strand
AATATGTCTATCATCTCAAAATTTTGTGGTTAACCATTCGTTTACCATATGCAATGGTTATAGATCATAGCTTTATGAAATATTTTAACATCTTAGTTGGCCATGTTAGAAGTAACTTAAGTTCAGAGGTTAACCAGCAACATAGACTATGAACACAAGAAAATGCTAACAGAAAAATATTATAAATAATTCATGATTAAATACACTACCCCTACATCATAGAGACATGAAGAATGAAATTACTCATGCATCATCAAGAAAACCATAGCATAAAAAACTATGTAGGAATTCGTTGTAAGAAACAAAATAATGTGAAACTTACAATAAATTATTTTCTCCACAGTTGCAACAACTATTTCTCTCATACAAATCTCTCATAGCTCACAAAATAATTGAAACTCTCACCCTATAAGGTTTTCATTAAAAGAGGAAGAATACCTTGAGGAAAACTCTCAAATTCTCTCTAAACCTTGCCTCCAATATCCTCAAAGGACTTTATGATGCAAAAATCTTTATCCAAGCCTTCAAAAGTCTAAGAAGACATTTCCTCATGAAGTAAATACATATTTATATTTAGGTTTTACATTAAGGATCCAAAGTAAGCATCCTAACTCTTCAAATCCATTAATAAGTCCAAAATAGGTATGAATTGCATAAAATATGAGTTTTGGATGTCTGGTGGCATGGTCACGCCTAAACCTAGCATTGTCATGCCAGTCCTGGCATGGACATGCCAAGATCAGGCGTGGTCACACTAAAATCTGGCGTGATTATGCCAGACGACACGAAATCACATGTTTTGACTCTGTTTTATGTGACTGACACCTACAACTTGTAGAATACCAAGAACCTTCCACAAGAATAAAATCATGATAAAAAA
>NW_018211205.1:0-880 GCF_001263595.1 Phalaenopsis equestris | reverse complement strand
ATTATCTTTATCCCAACTATTAGGAGTAGGCTTTATGAGCTATCATTTTCCATCTGTTTCTATTGAGTTATGCATGGAGGTTTAAACTTACTTTTTGCAAATAATTTTGAATAATCTCTATTCATGTTAACTTATTGCGCATATGATGAATGCACTTTCTATCTTTCATATTACACTTCAAGGTCACCAAAATTCATATGTTCAATTCACTTATATTTAATAGATGTCACTCCATCATTCTTCTAATATAATTATTTCTTAATTAGTCCTTTAAAGATTTTGTCAACATTTCTTTTAGCATTCTTATTTCTATCACAACCAGAGCTATATATAGGCAACTTTTGTAAGGTAAAAATTTGTATTTGATCAAACACAATTTTTGCTCAGTACATTAATCTCAGAACAAATCAAAAATAATTTGCAGTACTTTTTTTCTCATTTGAAAAAATGTGGTAAAAATCAACATATGTATACCAAGGCTTTTTTCTTTCAACTTTGTCATACAAATCTGAGATTCTTGAAACCGGTACTACTATTGAAGTAATACCAAGCTTGTACACTAGGACTAGGTAAGAAATTATAGTTGTACATCGAAAATTTGACTGCACGAATGTTGAGGAAGTTATATGGATGAGACAGAAGATACCAAATGACTGCATCATTGTAGTCGAAAGACCGAGCCATCAAACATCATTTCATTCAATCGGAACGCGACTCAATCGAACGAAAGTACATCCGAGCTAAGGGGCACTATATGTCTGAAGACGGTCGTACGAAATTGATTCCCTCAATCGATTTTGGGTCACTCGCAGAGAAGATCAACGATCGCTGCACAAAACTCCTTTTCAATCTTCTATAAATACCTCTCGTCCGAAGAAAG
>NW_018211204.1:0-880 GCF_001263595.1 Phalaenopsis equestris | reverse complement strand
GTTGGTTATATTTGACGAAAAATAAGAGTGATGTGTTTTCATGCTTTAGAGGCTTTCATAAGACAATCCAGACTTAATATGGTGTAGTAGTGAATGTATTGACGTCTAATAATGAGACATAGTATACCAACAAAGCATTTAGGAAATACTTGTCAACACAAATGATACAGAATCAAACTAAATGTCCATGCACACTATCACAAAATGGAGCAACAAAGAGAGAGAATCAACACATTCTAGAGGTGCCCCAAACCATGATAATCGTAATGAATAATACAAAGCACTTATAAGTCAAGCAGTTTTGACAGCTATTCAATTGATCAACAAGATCCCCTAAAGGGTTTTGAATTGGAAGTCTTCTTGTCATATGTTAAAAGGAGATAATAGTGGAATCTTCCCATTGATGGTGTTTGGATGTGCACGTTTTGCGAAGGATAATAGACTACGGTGAGGAAGTTGGATTCCAAAGCCGTAAAATGTATGTTTGTAAGTTATTATGGTACACATAAGGGGTATGTATACTGAAGCCTGACAGAGAAGAGACTATTTATGAGCATAGATGTGCTCATTTATAAAACTTGAATTGTTCTACTCCCAGGAGGTGACCTCACCCTTCTGTGACTCGCTAGATACTGAAGATATGAGTCAGGGAGGGTGGTAGCAATGGTAAGAGAATGGTACACATAGAAGCAATGACTTGTCTTGTGATGTGTGATTAATCAATTGAGGAACAGAAAAAATAGAAGAGTGAACTCAGAGGTGGTGGGATTCAAGCTGAAGGTGAGCAAAGGGTGAATATACGGAGAATAAAGCACAATGAGGGAATGGTTTCTGCAGTGCCACTTATGCTAGTGTCCCTTGTCCCAATCTTCCCCAACTT
>NW_018211203.1:0-880 GCF_001263595.1 Phalaenopsis equestris | reverse complement strand
ATATAAACATAAACAGTTAAAGATTACTGAAGAAGCAGCTACAATACTCAGGATATCCTTATGTTTACGAGCTAAATGTAAAGGCTTTTCATTGAGTGAACCAAAACAGCACAGTTCAAGAATATGTAAATCAATTTTCTTTTGCAAACAAAAATTCTACGCATTATACCTGATGTAGTGTACTGATGCGGAGAGATTGATTGCTTGTCCTTTTTGGTAGCGGGGCAACACCAATAGATTCCAAGTGCTAAAATTACATGAAGCAAAATTTAAAAAGATAAGCTAAATATATGAGCAAAAATAAAAAAATTGATGTGCTGAAAAGCAAAACCTTCGAAAAGAATTGGTACTTCTTATTACTCAATAAATCCACTATGGGACCAGAAGTAAGAGGATCCAGACATAATTCATAAAAGAGCTGCAAGCAACATAGTAGCAAAAAAACAACCATATTAAAACAAGGACTTCAAATTCGCACAGCAAGATCAACTACCAAACAAGATTAGTTACCAAACCTGAAAACCAAACTCATGCAGTGGAGCGTTTATTTCAGGCTTCAAAAGCTTCTCCAAATTATCAAGAATAACTTTCAAACAACTGAAAATATTGCCAGCTTATTGCCTCTTAATAACTACACAATAATATAAAATATGAACCAAAATATACAAGCCAACACGAAAGAGTTTCAAACCTGAAATGATATTTTGGCTGTAACAAAGTCTTTTCCACTGGACCATTTACATCAAACTTGAGAAGCAAATGTGTAAGATTTGGAGCAGGTTTTCTAATATTATCAATTAGAAGCTGCCAATAACAAATCAAGCATCACAAGTTCGCTAGAATTATTTTGCAAAATACAAAAAAAAAAAAAAAAAAATCC
>NW_018211202.1:0-880 GCF_001263595.1 Phalaenopsis equestris | reverse complement strand
GGAAATCAACTAACATACATCCTTGTATGATTGAAAAGACTTTTAATAACCCACCTACTCGGGCTAGTTTGAGTTTGTCTAGGGAGAGGATAAATTTATTGAAGAATGGTTGAAATTTGGGGAGGCCTTTTACATCCAATCATTTTACATCTCTTGGTTTCTGCCACAATTGTATTACATATATTGCACTACATTTTGTACTTGGTTCCTGACTTAAATTACTCTTATAATATGATAAGCCAGATTATTGCACAACATTGTTGGCATAGATTCATGAAACAATATTGTTTTCCCAAATGATTTCTCGGAGTTAGCTTCAACCCTAAATAAAAAGGGTATTTCAATTTCTTAAATATAAAAAAATTATACTTTTTATATGACATGACAAATAAAAAGTAAAATTTAAATATTAGAAAATATAATGGTTTTGCATGCCTATTGAGGTCCTTTGAAACGCCTATCTTTCTCCTCTCGACCATACCTGAAGCCATTGATGGATGTCACAATTCCTCCTACCGCCTCTGCGAGCTTCAACTTCTCTAGTTTCACTAGATCTCGACTTTCAAAAACCTATGAAACTCCCATCATTCTCTCCCTTTCTCCCCGGTCCTGCCCGAAACCATTGATGAAGGCCCCATTTCCTCCCACCCCGCCTTCACGGGCTTTGGCTTTCCTAATTCCCCGGGAGCTCCCAGGCAGCAGGTGCATAGCACATGAGAATCTGGTGTGCGTCAAATTTTAGGCAAAGTGGAAATTATTGGGATATGATATTAATGATGGATATTATTTTTATTTTCATTCAAATATTTTGAATGCTAATGATGTAAAAATTAAAATTTAAATGTGATATATAGATATATATATAGATATATATATATAT
>NW_018211201.1:0-880 GCF_001263595.1 Phalaenopsis equestris | reverse complement strand
TTAAAAAAAAATTAGTCTAACTTGAGCTAATTGTCAGGTGAACACGAAAGCTTTTTTGACAACAATACATAACATCAGTTTTTTTTTTTTGTCCCCCAATGAGATTGACACAAATTTCTTTTCAACCTTTATTGTTGAAAAAATGAAATGGCATTGCATCTTTTAGGATGCATAAGCATATCATTATGATAATTCATTTACATTATTCTTTTACAAAATTGGTGAATAGTGCAAGATCTAGGGTATGTTTGGAATGCCTCTAGTCAAGGTTACCTGTTTATTATATCCGACCTTCAACATAACTTAGATGGATTTATTGGCTAATTTTTCTTATCCTATTCCTAGCCCCAATATTTTGACATCCATCTCCTGCTTTCTCTCCCCCTGTACACCTTATCTGGCATTCTATCTATGTTTATAATTTTCTTTTGTAATGTTGACCTTCACCTCATAACATATATCGACAACATTACTTATGATCTCTTATATTAGAATATTTGTGTTGCATGCACAAAATATTTTTTGATGCAATAGTCAAGTAACAAGGCCTATATAGATGTAAGCATGCACATATTCAGGTATTTAAGTGCATTTCACTACAAATTTTGTAATGATATTTGAATTTCTTCAATACTTATCTTGTCGTAGAGTACACACATTACTGTTCTTAGGGTCTTTTAGTTTGCCTATGGCTCCTATGCTTTGTTTTTTTTTGGGTGAAAACTGGCAATGGCTTAGCCTTGTTGCGGTGCAATCTGTTCAAGTATGAAGTAACACAGGTTCTTTTGGTCTCTGCCACATGTAGTCCTTGGTGAAGTAAATTACACTCGTAATCTGATGTTGGTAAGGAATAGAGCTAAAGATGACTTATCAACTTGTT
>NW_018211200.1:0-880 GCF_001263595.1 Phalaenopsis equestris | reverse complement strand
AAAAAGGAGAGCGATTATTATTTGATTCACCATAATAATACATGATGAGAGTAGTCTTCTATTTCATCATATAAAGGGGCGGAACAAGGTTAGGTCTAGTGGCCCCACCCCCAACCCAAAATTTTGCCATTTCTGGATATAAATGTTACTCTATCCCTAATCAAATATAATTAGCTTGAATGGTTGAAGATTATGTTAATCATAATTTCATATTTTGAAGCATATAAAAAGAAATAACATTGATGCAATATTTTAGATTCCAAATTGATCAAAATTCTATGTATATATATTGTCATGATGTATCATTTATACAAGCAAGAGTGTAGACATCAAAGCTACAAATGGTTGATACTATATCAAGTTAAATTGGTCATGCAAGCCAAAGCGAGCATTGTTTTGACTTGGTCCAATCTAATATTTATAGCATATTTAGCCTTCTACGATGCATCACCTTTTTGGCATCTAAAGCATGCAAGGTTGGCACAATTTGGCATTTGCTGACAATTTTATCATCTTTTCAAATGATTTCATTGCTTCTGTAAAACTAATCAAAAGAGTGCTTTACAATTTTAAAATCCTTAGTGGTCTCCACTTTAACCTTAATAAGAGTTGTTTCATTTTAGGGAAACATGTCAATCCGGCTCAAGTTAACAAAATCACTAATATCTTCAATGTTACTGCTAAATTCCTCCTCATTAAATACTTGGGAATGCCTATTGCCAAGGGGAAAAAACGCTCCAGCTTATTTGATGATAATATCAATAATGTGCGGAGGAGATTGGATAGTTGGGGTTTTCACTTGCTCTCTATGAGTGACAGATATACTTCTATGAAAATGTGTTTTGCTCTCTCTTTGTGTATATCTTTCAATCTATAAATC
>NW_018211199.1:0-880 GCF_001263595.1 Phalaenopsis equestris | reverse complement strand
AACTGTGACCATATTTTTTTTAGAAAATATTTTTTTAGATTGAAGAAGAGACACATAAAATGAAAAAACTTGTCTGAAATCTATGTTTCATGTTTACATGGGCTCAAAGCAATTTCTCGTATATATTTTTCAAAAAAATAATAAACAGTGATCAAATTTCTCTACAGAAAAATGTTATTCTACATTGAAGCAGATGTAAGTGAAACAAAATTACTTATTTAACATTATAACTTTAATATTTAATATAACTTCAAAATAAGTTTTCAACATAAATGACACTTGTCATATATCTATCCATAAATTACTTTTCCTCATTGAACAAAAGGAAAGTGAACGGTAGTAACTTATCTATCATCTATACTTTATGTTTGCATTAGATCAAATAAATTTTTTATGTATAATTTTTTTTAAAAAAACCAACAATGTCCATAATTCTCTCTCGAAAATGTTTTTCTAGATTGAAGAAGAGACAAATGAAATGAAATAACTTATCTAACATCTAAGCTTCATGTTTATATGAACTCAAAGCAAATTTCCATGTATATTTCTCTAAAAAAACCAATAGTGATCATAATTCTCTCCAGAAAACATTTTTTCACAGAGGCAGATGTAAGTGAAACAAAATTACTTATCTAACATCAGAACTTTAATATTTAACATAGCTTCAAAATAATATTTCAAAATAAACAATAGTGTTCATATACATTCATAAATTATTTTTCTTTATTGAACAAGACGAAAGTGAAATCTATTAACTTTTTAACATTTAAACTTTATATTTGCATGAGCTAAAAAACATTCCCCATGTTTAATTTATTAAGAAAACCAACAATGGTCATAATTATGAGGCAATCAAATGCAATTATTGTAATGCAACTTA
>NW_018211198.1:0-880 GCF_001263595.1 Phalaenopsis equestris | reverse complement strand
CCCACACACTATTGAATCGACCGATACAGCATGAAAGCCCGCTTCAGTTTTTTTGGGTTGGGGGAGTTTCGACCTCATTCATTGAAGTTTATGCTTGCCCGTTATTCCCGGGTCTGAAAAAATACCTGGATCCCATTGGCGACTGCACTGTCTCTTAAGGCACCTGAGAATCTTTTACCACTTGCAAGCAAACATCTATATCAGTCCAATCTTCTGAAAGCTCACTATTGATGTGACTCAGGCATATGTGTCACACATTTACTGCTGAGTCCTCTCAAAATAGCCTAAGGTTGGCTCAACCTAATCTAAAGTGAGTGTAATCTGAGCCTCCTCAAGTGGTGATGGCCAAGGTTGCAAGGTATAAATTGTAATGTCCAGAAATATTCACTGTCGTGACTATCCCATATGTGGAATCAATGTCTCAGTACTGTCACCCTCTATCGTCACCAACATTGATCCCGCCGATACTGCTCTGTTGACAAGAGCACTTATGATCTCAGGCTCCACATAAGAAAGAAGGATGATGCACTTCCCTTCTTTAGTGAAGGAGTAGGTGTTTCTCAAGCTTTTGTGTTGGGTCCTACAGTCAAATTGCCATGATTTTCCCGAGAAAAGGTGGAAGGCATCCATGGGGACCACACACACCACACCTAATCCTGCAGCTGGTTTCCAATCAAGTATTCCACCAGGCATCTCCGATCAATGGTGATCTTGTTCTCCTTCTTCAGCCACGTCAGATAATATGGTTTGGAATGCCTCTGAGTCATGAGGCCCAATGTCTCTATCATTTGCGTAAAAATCATGTTCTTGCTACTCCCTCCATTGATGATGAGACTGCATACTTTCTCATTCACAATGCAACAAGTGTATAATATGTTGT
>NW_018211197.1:0-880 GCF_001263595.1 Phalaenopsis equestris | reverse complement strand
TTCCTAGAAGGGAAAACAACCCCCGATGGATGGCTTTGACGGAAATCTCAAATCTGGAAGACCAAAAACTAACCCTAAGCAAACAAAACAACAAATATATGATAGCTAGGAGATAGAATAGGAAGGGGGGCTCCTCCCCTTGAGCTGCAAATAGAAAAGATAAGGGGGAAGGAGCAACAAACAAAAAAAGTTAAGGGAGGCCTTTGGTGGTACTTCCTGCCCTATGCGAGTGGTAATGGGTTGATTTAGCTTTCTGTTGGACCGGGACACTCCCTGCTAAACCAATTGGCCGGTTCAGCGAGGTTCCCAAGCCCCGCATCACTAACACTTTAAAGTAAGATATTTACATTTCTAACACTTTGTGACAGTCATATCAAAACATATGCATTAAAATGTCATTTGATGTGATATTGAAAATTTGAATGTTGTATAAATTAATATTTAGCTGTTACATATGCAAATACATAGGAAATATGTTGTGTATATGTAAATTCCCCAATCTTTTAATGTTGTTGCTTACATGATGGTCTTCTAACAAGTTACATTTCATTACTAAACTTGAAAATTTAGTGCTCGAAATAGCAACTTATTGGTTCGAAAAGAAAAAGTGTCCAATGGGCCGGGTCCGAGCGCTCATCCTGCCGAAAAAAATATATATATATAATAATAATAATAATTTTTTATTTACCATAAAAAAGATGAGATATATTAGTTAATGTTGAATGTAATTTCTAAAAAATATATAACTTTTAATTTTATTTTTTCAGTGCCCAAATCCTGATTTCAATCGCAAAGTCAATAGGTGGAGTATGGTCCAAAGAGCACTTGTAGACGCAATCATAGATTTGCTAGCAGCAGAGGCAAAGGTCTCTCCCTCTCC
>NW_018211196.1:0-880 GCF_001263595.1 Phalaenopsis equestris | reverse complement strand
CGTAATTAGAACATTATCTTGTCCCAGTAGAGTGTATATATAAGTCAAGTACCCAAATCCGCTTTCCAACCATCCGAAACCGCTGGCCGCTCGCCGAAACCCGGGGCGACGGAACTCTCATACCCCCTTCATCTTCCCCAACTCCCCAAACTCAACTTAAATACACTAACTCTCTCTCCAAATCCCCTTCAATTCTCCCACAATCTCTCTCTGTTCTTCTTTCTTGATCGCAGAAGCCATGAGAATGAGCTGCAATGGATGCAGAGTTCTGCGGAAGGGATGCAGTGAGAGTTGCAGCATACGGCCCTGTTTGCAGTGGATCAAGAACCCTGAGTCGCAGGCCAACGCAACCGTCTTCTTGGCCAAGTTTTATGGCCGCGCGGGACTCATGAATCTGATCAACGCCGGCCCGGATCATCTCCGTCCTGGTACGTTTAGGGATTGTTCAACAGGGTTTCATTGATTTGAGGTTTATTTTTGATGAGATTTTTGGTTGTTGCAGATATATTCAGATCGCTGCTCTATGAGGCTTGCGGGCGGATTGTGAACCCGATCTATGGATCGGTGGGGCTTCTGTGGTCTGGGAGTTGGCAGCTCTGTCAATCAGCCGTTGAATCGGTTCTCAGAGGATCGCCGATTGTTTCGATTTCGTCGGAGACGGCCGCAGCTTCTCCGGTGCCGCCGATTGTGGGGTATGATATCCGCCATGTTAGCAAGGAATCCGGCGGTGGAGGCGGAGGAGATTTCGCGGCTGAACTTCATAAGGCCGGTAAATGCCGGACGCGATTTAAGCGCTCTGGTGCAGATTTAAAGGCTCGCGCTAGGGCTCCCCGTAAGGCTGCGGCGGCGGCGGTGGCTTCGCCGGAGTCTTCGGAAAGGC
>NW_018211195.1:0-880 GCF_001263595.1 Phalaenopsis equestris | reverse complement strand
AAAAAAAAAATATTTAGTTGTTTGTAAATTAATTGAGAGGATTATTTTTTTATATTTTTAGTTAGGTGCTTTCTTGGTAAATGAAATGCAGATAGTTTAATTTTCATGGTAAGTAGTTATATATCACATAATTTTTATAAACTTATAGGTTCAATATTTAAATACTCTTTTTTATTTATACAATATTTCATAATAAAATTATTTTTTTTTTATTTTAATCATCATGTCTAACTTGATCATAGATAACTAAATCATTTTGATGGAGTTCTATCACAACGTCACATAAAGAATTTGATTTATTTTTTCATACTAGCACATGAATTATTTTTTATGTTGTTGATATCCCTTACCTGACTCCCGAAGCACCACCAGCAGATTCACCGAATCTTTTGATATTCATAACAGACATCCTCTTACCGATATGTTCACGACAACCCACAGGAGGGGCAAGCGATCTGCTTGGATTGGCGAGGGGCTATGAGATAAGTTAAATGATGTCTGAGCCTCACGTGATTATTAGAGGAAGAGGCTGATGAATCGGGCGAACCGGGCAACGAATCGGTCAGGGCAGTCGCGCTCCATATCAGCGAATCAGACCCCCATACAGAGCACTACAAGAGGCTAATAAGATTTTCTTGGATATTTAATCATTAATTCAATTTTTTTAGAATTTTTTAGTCCTGACTATTTTTGTACGATGTACAGGGCAGGGAGTTGAGTCGTGCTCCCTCTATTGCGGGGCTGCATGTTCGAACTCATTGGCACCCGGGGACTGCGCAGTGAGTCTCTGAGCATTCCCGACAAGTTGTTGTAAATTAATAACCTTGAATTCAATGTTGATTTTCATTATGCATGAGTTTTAGCAGCTCTGAAAGAGGCA
>NW_018211194.1:0-880 GCF_001263595.1 Phalaenopsis equestris | reverse complement strand
GAAACCGCATGTTGTCCGTATGCAATAATTTTTCCTAAAGAAATAAGTTATACTTTCAGAAGAAAAGGGTGGCATATCCGAATTTCCCAAAACCTCATAGTGTAAACAGGTAAATGTAAAACGCAACAACTTGCCCGGTGCTTTACTCTTCATGGCAGGAACCCACAATTATAATAGGCAGCTTGAAGAAAATATGAAACAAACAAACCTTATATACCTACTTATAAAATGAGGTGATTAAAATTGCAGAATTGGATCAGGATCACCATAGAAGTTATCAAATTTCTGTAAATGATTACCGCGCTAGTGCCGCTAAAGTCAGTAGACTGTTTGAGAATGAATATAGAGACGACTATGAACAAAGCTGCCATCACTACTTTTACAAGCACCTGAGGCTTCTTTCCTGAAGCTGAAAAATCCATTCCTGAGAAAAAATAAATAAAAATCAATTTAGACAATCAGGCCGGCAAACAATTGGATAATTTCACCTTTGGATATAACAGATTGTGAAGACTGACAATTAGTACATCTAATCAAGTCCATCACAAGATAAAAGTGAAAGAAATGTTTCAACATAAAAAACAAAAGAGCTAAAAGAGGAAGTCTGAATTTTTTAGCTCTAAAGCAAAGCGTAAGTTTTAGAAGTTACAAATCCTCAAATAAAAGAATAATAGCTGCAGAGCATAAATGTCTAATAAGCCATGAAACAAACCTGAAAGGAGAAAAAATCTACCAGCCCTAGGCTGATTTCTGCTCCTGCTGGTGGTTAGCATATAAGGAAGTAATTGGACGGCATAAAAACTCTGAAATTAAGCACAGACAAACTACTCCATGATAAAAACAAAAAGAATACTCCTCTCTCTCTCTCTCTCTCTCTCTC
>NW_018211193.1:0-880 GCF_001263595.1 Phalaenopsis equestris | reverse complement strand
AAATAACCATTAAGTATCATTTTTCTATTCCGTGGCTGGATAATTTGCTAGATCAATTATATGGAGCTAGTTTCTTCTTCAAGTTCAAACTGTGCAGTGTTTATTGCTAGATCGAGATAATACTAAGATATGAGTGAAAGATAAATTTGAAGACACGAGATGGATATATGAGTGGACAATCCAACCCTTTGCGTATCCAACACCAATTACTTTCATGCAGATGTTGAACCTAATTTTTTGGGCATTCATTAGAAGATTCATGGTTTTGTACTTTGATGGCATTTGGTGTACAATTGTTTAAAAAAGGAGCATTTACAATATTTTTCTAAATTTTTTTGTACAGAGCAGTTTTATAGTCACTCAAAAAAGTGTTAATTTTTCACACTACAGATGTGCTTCCTGAGGTATATTATTTCAGCTGTTGGTGTTAATATGAACTCCATGAAGATTGAGGCTATTATGGCTTGACCCAAGCCATAGTCATTTACTCTGGTATGCTAGTTTCATAATATAACGATTTTTTAGGAATTTCAGCTATATAGCAGTGCTCTTGACAGAGCTTCTCTAGTTAGATAGGGTCACTTGGTCAAATGACGCCATGACAAACTTTGAAACTTTGAAGATACATGTTACTTGGGTCTTGATCTTAGCAGTTTTAAATTTTAATCATGCTTTTGAGACGGAGTTTGACACCTCCAATGTGGGAACTAGAGCTATGCTGATTCAAGGGGGACATTATTTTTTTAGTAAAAAGTTGAATAGTTCAAGGAGACAATACTCTACCTATATTAAAAAAATTTAATTTTTGTGAGTACTATCAATTATGAGTGTCAATTTGGGTTAGCGAGTGTGGTTTGAGTTCGACTCGAAAATGACCCGA
>NW_018211192.1:0-880 GCF_001263595.1 Phalaenopsis equestris | reverse complement strand
AAAGAGACAAAATTAATATTTTGCGATATTTGCCTCAACAAGGTTAAACTGTGAAATAGGTTGACAACCTATTTCAACAAGGAAGTCTGTCAAAATATTATTAAAAAATTCAAGGAAAGTAAAGGCAGAGAGTATCATAGAAGACAGTTAAAAACAAGTGGGATTAGCTAAAGAAGAGTTGAAAAATATGGAAAGAATTGAAGCGATGATCAACGGGCTTGAGGTGGGATCTAGTAAAGTAAACGATTGATGCTTACGAGTAGCGCGCAGAGAGACTGACGGTGAGCCTTTTTTAAATATCCCCTATTTTTGTCAATTTTTAATTTGTTTTAAATCCAACATGTCATATGAATTTGTAAGTGGTGTCTCCTGCAAAAAAAATTAAAAACGATAGAATCGATCCTGAGTTAGAGGAGAAGTTTGATCGTCTGTTTGGAGGTGTCGTGATAACGGGCAACAATGCATGTGCCCCCAGTGAGGTAGGGTTGGGTGGCATCCCAGGAAATTTGGGAGTTAACCAAACGTGTGATTCTATTGAAGGCCCCAGCCCGGACCTCCATGAAGTTGAGTTCATCCGGTCAAAGCATCCCCGAGTTGAAAAAAAAAAAGAATGAGGGAGCTTCTTTCCTTAGAAGTCGAATCTCATAGTTGGTGGTTTCAAGCACCAATGACCTCAGTCCATCACAAGCAATTTCTATCCAGCAGGTTATGAGAATTTTGGATGCAACTCCTGAAATTTCTAAGGACAGACCATTGTAATTGTTCTCTATGAAGTTGCTTGAAAATTCGACCCGGAGCGAGTTTTTCACAGTGATGTCAGCTGACCGTAGGGTGTCTTACCTATCTTATTTTCATGGGAGCAGTGACATTTGAGGGACAC
>NW_018211191.1:0-879 GCF_001263595.1 Phalaenopsis equestris | reverse complement strand
TTTTGATATTGAGAGGGGTTGAGGCCGAGTCGCTGTAAAAAAAATTTTCGGCTGGCGTTGGCCCTCCGTTCCTTCCACCGGGCTGCTAATTCCCCTACTCACCTGATTGGAGCCGAGGAAATGACAACGCTACTTCTCAGAGCACTATCCCGCTTCTCTCTAGCCTCATCGAGATCGAGGCATACCTCTTATGCTTCCCTCTGTCTAGCCAGAACGGTCTGCTCTCCTTTCCTCTTTATTTTTTCTGCTGAACAGTTACGACTGACATGTTATTAGCTCTTTATTTGATGATCAACGGGGATTATTTTCTTCTTTTAGTTTTTCAGTTTATTTGAGGTCATGGCGGTGAATTTTGACATTCGATATGGTGCAGTATATTTTACGAAATAGTCTAAAATACCGTTCCTTTTCGTTTCTGTTACATAGCTTAATTCAATTACTGCACTGTCTTCGTGCTAGCAGCTTTAGGTTTTTTTTAGGCTCGTCCTCCTGCTTTTTTTTTTACTTTCGGAAATGGTTGCTTAATTTGTTCTGGTATCGTGAACGCATGGTTGCAAAATGACGCTCACGTTACTATGCTAGTCTTTATGAGGATGTTAGTGTCCAGAAAAGGTAAACTTCGGATTTATTTCAAATTCTTGCTTCTTTGATCTTTATGAAATGAAACCATCATTAAGCAACGTTCCTTGAAGATTTCCATCATTGAATCACGTCCAAATTAGTGCAAATCCTTCCGTCAACTCATAGCATTGGACATTGATTATAGAGCATCAGCCAAGATTCTATAGTCCATTTTAGGTCTCCAATGACCCTAATCTTGAGACCTTAGGCTTGCATCAATCCGTTTATCTCTCTGGAGGGTGGATAGTCCAACATGGA
>NW_018211190.1:0-879 GCF_001263595.1 Phalaenopsis equestris | reverse complement strand
TGGGATTATCTAAGTAATTAACCTAATTATTGGGTAATGATTAAATTTCAATTAACTTTTTTTTTCTTAAGTTATAAAATAAGTAGAGACATGAAAACAAGAGATTTAGTCATCCACCTTTCAAGCATTTAATGAGTGCTCGAGTCTTTCTTAGTTTATAAAACTTATTTTGAATTTCATTTTTAAGAGCATACTTAAAGAAAAAGACTGACATTTTCAGCCTGAGTCATCTTCCAATACTGATATTTCTTAATCAGAGTTGTGCAAGATGATATCATTTAATTAATTTGTTTTCACTTTGGCCTTAAAAAAGAGATTTTAGAAATTACATACTATATTTTTTAAAAATTATCAAGAAATCCCATAACATATTTCATGCTTTTAATTTTGTATTAGCAATCAAGCATCTTTTTCAAAATCTAAGAGAGAGAAAGAGAAGAGGAGTGATTCTTCTATCCAAATAATATAATTATTCCATGAAAAATAAGATATACATTATGCATGAATGAATCTTCTCCACCATAGAGTTTTGAGGTTACTCCTTTCATAAAAAATATAATGTTACAATATAGCATTATTAACAAGTTAATATGTTTACAACCGCTCTACATACACTAGACTAGGTTCAAGAAATTAAGATATTTAAAGTATATGTTATAAGGCTGTTGATTCTAATTCAACTTTGAATCCTCAAAATGAGGAAAAAATATTACATCAGGTGTCCTCATACAAAACTTCATCAAACCTCCAATCACAATGCGTCACGTGTACGGTCTGACCGGGTCATGTATTGAACTATTTAGTTTTTGGTATTCAGTGGGGCCAGATTGTACACGTGACACATTGTGATTAAAGTCCTCATACAGTTTTGGATCAGGA
>NW_018211189.1:0-879 GCF_001263595.1 Phalaenopsis equestris | reverse complement strand
AGTGAATAAATGGTAGCCAAGGAAAGGGGAAAGGTTTTTTCATTTTTAAAAAATGACTATAATTGGCAAGATGAGTAAATAGCATAATAATTAGCATTTATAGGCTTTCAATGTGATCTTGGATTCAATTCTTGTTGGCTGGCATGTTTTATGGGGTGGTCAAAAGTTTGTTGGTAAGTGGCAGGCCCACATGAAAAATAAAATAATAACAAATTTATATGCAAGTTAACAGGTACTCGATGTCCTCTATGAGTTGTCGCTAAGCTCGTGGCGGCTTGCTATAATTTACAATTGTCTATCAAATGCTCAGATTCATAATTTGGCTTTTTTTTATCTTTTAAAAATTGAGAAATTGAATGACTGATATAAAAGAGACTTGTACATCCTCCAATGACCTATTAAATCATGTCTACCTTGATGGATAAAATATGCTAAGTTTCTATCTAAGTGAACAAAAATGATCTTAAGCAAGCTTTTCGTGAAAATATCTTTTTTGATATGTTCAATTATTATGTAATCTCGAACCATGTGATCTTGAATATGTAATGATGCATTTTTACGTGCTTGGTTTGTGAGTGATGTGTTATGTTTTTCATCGAATTTATGCATACAATTAGAATATTATTGAAGTTAATTCATAATATTTTAGTTGTTGTTTGAGCCATCTTATTTATGCAATACTACTCCTTGTAACAACATGTTGTCTCTATAATGAATAGCATTGTTTCTTGTTGGATTAAGATGCTGGGGTAAGTTGTAAGAATTGGCATTCACTTGATGTACTCTTTCAATCAATTGTGCATTTTGCATTGTTTGCATTGGTGAAACTTATAAGATCAAATGATAATTCAATCTTAGGATACGACAACTCTTGGTTTG
>NW_018211188.1:0-879 GCF_001263595.1 Phalaenopsis equestris | reverse complement strand
CCCCACAAATTTTAACACTGACCAATCCCAGTGTATTACAATGAGTCCACCCGAATCCCACTGTTGGACTCTCGATGTAAATTACGTCAGGAGTCCTGACGTAATATTTTCTTTTTATTCTGAACATACTCTAATTATTGATTTCTAACATAACTGACTAAATTTTTGAAAAAAAAAAAGCAATAATGATTTGAGACATGTAGATACGCACCACACAATTCTTATATTTACATATTTAGAACCTAATTTTTCATATTAACATAAATATTGCTCACATATTTGACATTACATTAAAAAAAAATTCACTCACTAACTAAAAGTTAAATACTCCATTTATTCATGTATAAATTCTTAATAATAAAATTTAATAATTGCAGATATGCCAGTTTGAGTGTTAGATATGTAAATGCATGATAATTGTGTGGTATGTATGCATATTCTTCTTAGGTTCCGAGCTGATATCGTTGCATTGACACGCTTCAAATAAACTTATTCAAAAGCCACATATGAAGAAGCGGTGTTAAAAATTTAAACTAAATAAAGCAGGACTACTCTTTGAATCGCTAACATTTTTAATAAAAAAAAACCATCCAGACATGGAACACCATCTAATATTTTTTAGCCAGGCTCCTAACGTAGCTCTACGTGCAGACTCTTAACAGTATATCATCATGTGTGCTATATTGGGTCTACCTAAAAAATATTAAAGTTGAACTGCGAACTCTGCAATAACCTAAAAATAATCATAAAATAAACTCCGCAGTGAGTTTTTCTTCAATAACTAAAAAATAGTTATTTCTGTATTATTTCGGGGTTATTGAATTGTAATGTATGATTTTTTTTTCAATAACTTAGAAATAACATCCGCGATATTATTTC
>NW_018211187.1:0-879 GCF_001263595.1 Phalaenopsis equestris | reverse complement strand
TATATATATATATAAAATCAAAATATAAAAAATAAAACACATATGAAGAACTTATTATGTTGAGTAATTTCTCTCCTACCTTTATAAATTTCATCATTCCTGAGACTCTTTGGGCCACAATCAACACACTCCACAGAGCCAACAACAGCAGAAGTCTCAGCAGCAATACAAAGACAGAGAGAGAAGAAAAAAAGAACCAAGTAGCCTAAGAATAGGCTTCGGGTCCAGTACCGACAAGACCCCATATTGGATCCAAACCCGAAACAAACAAGCAGAAACTCAGAAGAAGCTCCAGGCTTCAACCATCCCTGAAACTAAAGTTTCTATGACTATATATTTATATAAATATTGAGGAGGAAGAAGAGAGGTGCGAGGTGTGGTCTGTGACAGCCCCGCCGACAGTACTCTTAAAGGCTTCACGTGCGTGGGGAGAGTTCCAGGGGTTGTTGTGCATGGGAGTTGCCGCCAGTGTTATTTAGTTGAGTTTTCATCTGTATTTTTATGTTTAATAATTAAAGTCTAGTAGTTGTTTATATAATATTTAGTGTTGAATGTGAGATTATCACTAAATTACATCCAAAGGCTAGGTATGGATGAGGAGAGAGAGATGAACAATAGATAATATTATTGTTTGGTTCAATGCTTCACCTATTTATGTAGTATGTAGTATAAGTGTGATATTATGTTTTTATTCCGTTTGGGATGTGTTTGTACTAGGGTATTTCTGGTATTTTATAAGTGATAGTTTATCATTTGGTGATTTTTGGCTTTGTCGGCTAATCTTAGTTGACTTGGCTTAACTGCATCAAGTTGATTGGTTGAGTTTGATTAGTAGGGTTCGATTGATTGATCCGGTCTTGTTGACTGTCTTCAAGCTCT
>NW_018211186.1:0-879 GCF_001263595.1 Phalaenopsis equestris | reverse complement strand
TTTTTTTAAAAATCAAGATTAGATGTTTTAAAAAATGTTTATGTTATATGGTTAGATTAAGAATATATTTGAAATGAGTTAATAAAATTATCCTTATATGGTTTTTCTCTATATCATACAACCATCCTCTTAACTACTAAAGTTATGCCAATATTGTATGTTAATGAACATAATATGACATAATTATCAAAATAATGGGATTAGACCAACTGTGAAACTAATTTGAATATAATTGAATTTTTTCATCTCAAATAGTTGGGATAGGGATAAAAATTTCTTGATTTAACATTAATTTTTGACTCTTTAATGCTATGTAGCAATATGATAAAAAATAACTCTTCACTCAATCGAATATTAATGATTGTATAAATTTTTATCTTATTTATGAAAAAACTATTTAAAAATTATTTTTTTTTCAAATATAGTGGTCATAAATATGTTATTGCAAAATGAACATGATCATATATTTGAAGGTGATACATCATATAATATTAATAGAAGGATAGTAGTATATATACATACTTAGACATTTATATATGAAATTACTTACTTAATTTATTTTTTATTAGATTATGTGCACTAATTTCATAAATTTTTTATCAATTTAGTATTTAATTTCTTTTTTTATAATTATTTATTATTTATTAAATAAGTACATTACTAATTGCACGATTTTTCTATTTTTTTGTGATTAATAAAAATAAATAAGTGATATATAAGTGATAGTCATGAGCCAAATTAATGTATTAATTGTGGAACGCTATGTGGGTCAAGCAATGATGTATGAAGGAGATGCTATTTGATGGTAGCCAGTCACCAACACATGGATACATGGATCAAGGATGAGGGAAAGGAAGCATAGAAAGAGAGAGAGAGAGA
>NW_018211185.1:0-879 GCF_001263595.1 Phalaenopsis equestris | reverse complement strand
AGAAATTTCCTTTAGATAAGCAAGAAAAAGATAGCATTTACATAATCTTGGGCCATCTATTAATTCTCTTTTGATGTAAATCATTTCTAGATGCCTAATCGTTACTGTAAATTCTGAAGATCAGTCCACTTCTCTACCATGTGTTTGTAATCAGATGCATCTACGATGATTAACAAAGCAATTTTACTTTCATACCTGAACAAATTAGAAAGCTTTTTATGTAAAACATAATTTACCTTATCCAAAATAGACCCGTTAAGGAAGATCATGACAATAGTGCTTTTGTTTGAGAAGTTGACAACCTTCAATGTTAAAAGCAATGTTTTCACTCTAATTTACTTTTTCTTCCAAAACTGTGAGGCGATTTGCTTGCAAGGCATTGGTTCAATGTGCCATCTATTACTCCAGATCAAATAGAAAATTTGATTTTTCTACTTCTACTCCCCTTCCACAGGTGATATCTCTTTCTCTCTAGAATACCTTATATTATTTAGTTACCTTGTAAAGGGCAGCACGGTTGATATCTACTTCCAGAATATGTTCCTAAACCCTCCACACAACATCAAAAATATGTTTTTTTTTTCCGCATGTTAAACTTGAATTTTCTTTTCATGTTTATTGTTTGTGTTAACTGTAACTGGATAACTATTTTTATCTGTCCTATTAATGCTTATCTGAAGAAACTACTGGTTTTACTTATCATACATCCATGTCATTCATAGTTTATTACATTTCTTTCTATTCCTTTTCAGGATACTTATGAGACACTCTTCTTCATTGCTGACTTGCATGCGGTAAAGCTTTCTTTGGGCCCATGGATTTTATAAACTCTTGTGTTCGTGCGAATTGTCATCTTAAACTAATTCATTTCCTTCCATT
>NW_018211184.1:0-879 GCF_001263595.1 Phalaenopsis equestris | reverse complement strand
ACTAGTTGTAGTTTGCATGAGAAATTGGTAATATTTGGGCTAAATTTTCAATTTGTTCTTCCAATTGTTACTGTATAGTGTCAATTTACTTGTTCTACAAAGAATTGCTCTTTAGATGAGTCAAGATTATTTGGCTTTTTTGTGTATATTTCTTAAATTTTCTTCTTTTTTGTTTTGTCCTCTAAAATTATTTTCGAATTTTTCTTTTTGATGAAATAGGGTATTATAATTGGTGAAATTTAAGATCGCTAATTTTAACTAACACAATGATTTAGCATATGTATTTGTTGTGAAGTTCAAAGAAAGATATGAAGAATTTTGAACTTCCAATGTTGATTGATGAGTGATGATGATGATGAATGAATGAATGAAGTTCTAATACCATCTGAGGAAGGAATGAGACAACACAAAGGTTTATGAAAGCTTTGAGAGGAAGACGTGAAAGTGATGTTGAAGGAAAATTGCTCTGATATACAGCTTGGAATGATCCTTATATGTAACTTCGGTCAAAGGGTGGACACTAATAATTGTTCTCTTCATTAATCTATTCTTCAATTATAGTCTTAAAATTCACAGAAATTGCCCTATTTGTAAAAAAAAGATAATAACGAGATTCTTCTCCTTATTACATTAAATAAGGACAGTATCATTATTATTCTTATTACATTCGATCTAAATGGAAAAATTAGATTAAGTATATGAAATTTGGCCTGATTTGGCTTTTGATTGGCTTATAAGTCCTGGTCTTGCCTTGAATAAATGTTCTTATTGTTTAAGAAATCTTTTTTTACTATGCAGTAATGAAATTCTTTTTATAGTAATATAATTATTGAACATTATCTTTGGAAAAAGATTTTGAATAATTGCAATAGCTCATCA
>NW_018211183.1:0-879 GCF_001263595.1 Phalaenopsis equestris | reverse complement strand
TTAACGCCTATAATATCAAAACAAACAATCAAAATATTCTGGCTAAATTTTTAGCATGTTGATATTTAATATTTTAAATTTATTTTAAGATAAATATAAGACAAAAAAATAAATAGTAAATAATAATCGTTTTGAACGATTTGGATTTATTATGAAATAAATGTGAAATAAAAGCTTATTTTTTAAGAAAATAATTTTAGTGACCAAAAGTTCCTCATTACCGAGGTCACCTGCCAACTATAATATGTCGATAAGTGGCTTGTCTTATTGCTTATTAAATAATATTTATGGATAATGTATGCTGATAATATTCGTAGCCACCTAATGTTTTTTTAAAACAAAAAGCCAATTAATTTATTATTATTTTAAATTACCGTGCCAAAATAGTTTTTCGTTTCAATTCAAGAGGATATAAATAGCAAATTAGTTCCTAATTGTCTCTTTATAATGACTATTTATTTAAAAAATTTGACGACTATTTTGGCATTTTATTTCATAATTTTATATTTATTTTTTCATAGAAAACCCATTTTGAATAAAAAATTATTACTCTAATAAATAATTATTATTTAACAGCAAATATTATCTTTAGAAAAATAGTCTAAATGATTCTTTTTTTTATTATAACAATACTATCTTTCATTTTGTCTTTTATTTTACGGATTAGCCTTTTAATTTATATAAAAAAACAATAATGAATTTTAATATTTACAAATAGTTTGAAAATTACGTAAATATTTTACAAGGCCTGATAATTTGAATTTTTATGTTATTTTATTTTTTACTGATTTGTCTTTATAAGAAATGCCGGTTTAATAGTTTATCTTAAATGAACTGTTAGCATTTAGATAATGATGTCGATTTTTTTTTTTTTTTTTT
>NW_018211182.1:0-879 GCF_001263595.1 Phalaenopsis equestris | reverse complement strand
AGGCTAGATTTAGAAGTTCAGTAAACTAGAGATCTACTCTCCAGAAGAATTCTTAACACTTTCCTTGTATGATTGATATGTGGTACTCATTAACTGCATTACTACTTGACTAGTGCACTTGTATTGTATGGCCAATTTACTTTCCAGGAATTTTTGTTGTCATTAACCCTAGAATCTAGATAACAATAAACATATTTTATCTGGGTTTTGCAACTGAGAAAAGGGATCAGAACAAATCTATGAGATGCCACGGGGATTGGGCAATCATCAATTTCATGGAGTCTAGCCTTCTTTTTGACCTAGACATAGGCATAAGAAGGACTCTTTATCCCATTTGACAACTATCACGTAAAGGAAAGTCCCAAAAAACCACAAACCACTACATCACCTAAATCATAAGGGCACGAGCCTCAAATACCTTAAAGAATCGTAAGATTTTTCTACCACTATTTTTTGTCTATTCTGAACTTGTTATATTTTATTTTTTCTTAAATAGAATTTTAGAAAAACACATCACATTTTTAATCGCTCTAAACTAAGTTTATAAGTATAGTAAACTAGAGATTCACCCTCCATAATAGCTCTTAATACTTTTCGCATAGAATCAATATGTGGTGCTCTTTAACTGCTTTATTGCTTGGTATATATATTTACAAGAGTCAGTTGATTCACTTCACAAATTTTTGTGTTGTCAAGCTTTTGGGATCATTATCAGGGATACGCATTAGAAATAATTTTTTCATTAGGAGAAACTTAATTAAATTGTGGAGAATCTAGATTTAGAATTTTTTTCTTATTTATTTTAATTTTTTTCACTTGTATTGTTATATTGCAGTTGTTGTAAAACAAAAAAAGATAAAAATTAAAAATTAAAAAAAA
>NW_018211181.1:0-879 GCF_001263595.1 Phalaenopsis equestris | reverse complement strand
CACCTAATCCCTGCATATTTACATTTCTAACTCCTAATTTGTTACAACCTAAATCCTACATATGAGCTATTATTTTACCATAAAAATGAAATATACTTTTCCATGCATAAGATGAGATGACAGGTATATAAAAATTGAAGTCTACATGTTGAGTAAGTAAATATATAGGAAATTGAACAATATGTATGTCGACAAAAATATTGTGATTAATAAGCAACATAAGTTCTGTAGTTATGTCGCCGCGAATAACCCAATGCTAGATCGTCGATAATTAACATTATTACGGACGAATAAAATCGCTGGTTGTTAAAAAAAAAATTTATTAGCACCCTGCCAAATGACGGGCTCATGAATAACTGACGCAATATGACTGTCGGTTAATATTTAGGTATCAGTAATGATTAAAATCATCAAAAAAAAAAATAATATTGAATAAATTTTTTCCTTTATGATCCTTTATAAGCTCTCACAAAAACTCATGTTTTTCTCATGCTAAATATGCGTTGGGAACCACTCATCGTTTATTGGGGATAGCTTGGAAGTATGCTTATATTTGATGATTGATGAAGCATAATCAAAACAAACTGCATATTTTGTCTCTATTTGATTGTATGATTGTGACTATGAATATCACCATTCTAGAAACTAATGAATATGTTTTAATAAGACCACGTTTGGACAAACAAATTTTGTAGTACTATTAATATGGACATGATCATGCCTACTCCATTTCAAAGGAAAAAAAAGGACAAATTTCACAAATAATTATGAAGGGTGTGTTTGGGATCATTTTTATTTTTATTTTATTTTTTAATTTTACTTTTGGTTTTGCTTTTAAGAATGTATTTTGTTTCATACATTTTTAAGTGTTTTTTTTTT
>NW_018211180.1:0-879 GCF_001263595.1 Phalaenopsis equestris | reverse complement strand
CAAATTTCTTTGATATCATCTGTGCCTACTATTATATTTGGAGCTGATGTGACCCATTCAGCCCAAAGAGAAGACTTTTTACCCTACATTGTTGCAGTTTGTTTCTCTCGTCTCTGATTATGTTGGTGGTTTTCTATTATTTGATTTTTACCGATAATTTTGCTTTAACTGTTATCTTCTTCCTGGAGGTTGCATCTATGAATTAAACATGTCTAACGAAGTACAATGTTTTTTTTTTCTGCACGGCCACGTAGACACGTAATGATAGAGGATCTTTTCGAAACTACTCCAAATCCGAAGATGGGTAACTCCGCCTGGAGAATGATAATGTTAAGTACAATAAACCTTGACTAGATAGCCTGAAATTTCAAATTCTAACTTTATATATCAAAATGAATCTGCTTTGAGTGTTCCATAAGGAGACAAATCAAAAATCGGAACGCATTATATTCTATACATTTGGTATATTAAGGTATTTTAAACTCATTACTACACTTAAAGACGCATCATTAGTTAACCTGAGAAGATTTGATTGTTAAATGCAGGAATGGTGTTCGTGATGCCCAATTTAACACACTGTTTTTGTTGGAAATGGAATCTATTGGGAAAGTTGGTTTTATTTTACTATGATTATAATGATTCTCTTAAAAAAAATTATATTACTTTCTTATATTATTTTGAATAACTGATTCTAACAAATGATAATTATAATAGGCATGTGACTCAATAGAAGAAGACTATCTTCCACGAGTTAGATTTATAGTGGTACGGAAGAGGCACCATACGCATTTATTTCCTAAGAATATGAATATGAATAATAACAACGAGAAAATATTGTCAGACAATGTCCAATTTGATGGATCAAGTAATTAATTTAGG
>NW_018211179.1:0-879 GCF_001263595.1 Phalaenopsis equestris | reverse complement strand
TGTAAGTCCTTTTGGGGTAGTTTTGGCTTTGTTGTTAGACGTCCTTTTTTCTTCCAGTCTAGAGGCATCTCTCTCATTTCCTTCACAGGTATAAGTCCCATTATTGAGAATCTCACTTGTGTAAGGTCATAGGGCTATAACAGTTTCTTTTATTTAATTTTAGTGATAATGAGATTTTTTGGATGACACAACACATGAGTTGCTAACAAGGGGTCTCAGGTATAGCTGGGTTGATCACCATCATGACTAGGCTATCCTAGAGTTTTTATAGCTTAGGATGATAGATCAATGAAGTCCCAACTTAGATATCTCTAATTGATTAGGATTTCTTTATGTTTTGTTGAAAAAATCATTTTTTAGGCCCATTGATCCCTTCAATACTACATTGATGTTGTCTTATTGGCCCGAAATGCTGATAGGCCTAATCTTTTTTTACGATACAGTTATTCACCCTTTGTCCTTATGTCTAGCATATGCTTCAAAGCAAAAAGATGTTCCTATTTTAGTTAACTCGGTTATTTTCTAGGCCATATTTGTTGACCAGACATCCTTGACCTTTGGGATGTGAGGGATTCACCCTCTCCTTATGGCTCAACCTAGCCTTTAGAAGCATCAAGATGTTCTAAGTTGAGATAATTGTGTTCCTTAGATATGATTATTCACTAGTGATCTGTATATTGTAAGGAGGGTTCCTATTATCAAGAGTTTTCTTAGGTATCCTACAGGATGTAATTAACTAAAGGGACAAGTTCCTTTAGAAGTTTCTCTTGACCCTAGAAAAAAAATATAATATTGATTTTCTGGTTATATGGATTGCTTGTCTAGGGAACTTCTTTGTGGATTTGTGTTTTTCAGGTTATTTTGATCCTATCACATTTT
>NW_018211178.1:0-879 GCF_001263595.1 Phalaenopsis equestris | reverse complement strand
GAGAAAAAAATGTTAAAGAGTTTATTAATTATTTATTTTTAAAATATAGTAATAATACATAAGCAATTAGTTAAAATTTTAAACTTGTATTCACTTTTTAAATAAGTAATAATTTAGATATGCATTAATTGATTCAAGTTAAATCCAAGCAAAGTTATCTTGACTTAAATTTTTTTCTGATTAAGGGAAATGAGAATACATTTTGGTATGAAAAATCACTTTTCTTTCAAGGCACAAGAGCGGCCCGTAGGCTTGTCCGATCCATTTATTGGGCGAGCCTGACTATGAAATTATAAACAAAATATGACTTGAAGCCCGACCCAAGGCCAACCCAAGACCGCATTGACCAAGCCCAGACCAAAAGAGTCGAGCCCAAGCCAAACCTGAGCCAACCAATATTCATGTATAAAGTGTACCTATATATGTATAATTACATAGCGAATTACTTTAACAAAACCAAACTCCATTATTTTTTTCTTTATAGAATTCTTCCACAAAAAAAAATTGGTACTCTCCTCTCGTTAATTTTCTTTTATTTGTGTTGAATCTTGGTGTACCACCATAACATTAAATTACAACTCTACCGCCGTGAATTTCCAGCATGCAATATAATAATAAAATAAATATAAAATTCCTAACATTATAAATATGAACAAATAATGATATTTTAGAATGAAAAAATATAAATTATTATTATATCATTCCTAAATTAAACTACATGGCCAAAAACAAAATTTTTTGAACATCAAATCTTTCATATTACATAAATTATCTAAATTAAATATTTTATTATACATTTTCTTACTGTTTATAAAATATAAATATCTCTTTTACGGGTACACGTCATTAAAAAAAAATTATGTTTTAATTGAGAAAAAT
>NW_018211177.1:0-878 GCF_001263595.1 Phalaenopsis equestris | reverse complement strand
CAACAAATAAACCAACAATACCATTCACAACTTATGCAATTAAAAACTAAAAAATTATTTCAGCAGAATGGGTTTGTTATCCATGTCGTCTGCTTAACAGCTGGAAGAGTAGAGATGGTCGCTACTCGCTCGCGTGTTGTTCCACCGACTTGAGCTGATCCAGATTCAAACCCTACTATAAAATATCGGGCTCTGAAAGCTGCAAGGTGGGCATAATAGACAACAAGAACTGCAAAACAACATAAAAACCTATTAAAAATTACAAAAAAATCAAATGTAGGTAAACACATATAATCGATGACAATTACCTACAAATATCGAATGCGTGCATCGATCATAGTTATATAAACAATATGTTAATATTTGTAATTCAGTATACAAAACATGTTACTCACTGGGGCGACTTTTTAATACATAACTCAAAATTCTCATGTAAATTATTTCCAAGTACAACACCTAAAACATTTTAACTTTTAAAATTACATTATAATTTTTTTATGTGCAGTTTGGTATGTAGTTAAAAATTAAAGCCTTGGTGTTAGATATATAATTTCATAGAAATTAAGTATGGTGTTTACGTGTAACATAAGTTATTGGTTAACAACTGCAGCTGATCAGCAGAAAAACCATTTTAATATTAGAAAATATGATATTAAACAGAATGACTTGTGCCCTATAGGTATTTGTCAGTTTTTCTAGTAAAAATTTGCTTGTGAGGTAAGTGAATTCTAGCCAAATACTCCGGCCAGCTATAATTTTGAGTTTTTATGTAGTAGAAATTTATATACCCGAATACCGACATTACTGTAAAGGTAGGAGTCGAACTCAGTGGGATGACAAATGCTTCTATCAACTACCGTACCTAAGAATCAAAATAT
>NW_018211176.1:0-878 GCF_001263595.1 Phalaenopsis equestris | reverse complement strand
TTTGAGTGAGAATTTGAAAAATGGATGAAAGAGTGCGCTTGATTTGTAAGTACCATTTTGGGATAATTTCTGGTGGATTTCTATCATAAAAAAAGAAATTCTGATGTGACATCTCACTATCTAGGCTAATCTGCAATGAAATCTAACCAATATATTGCTTCACCAGCTTCCATCATTAATTCATTATTAGAAACGTGCAACTGTGAACCACGAAATTTTATACATCTTTCTGGTATCCGTTTTCAAGCAGCTTTCTTGGAGTCCATATGAACTTGTACTCCTTCTCTCTTCCTTGCTCGTTCCCTCTCTCTCTATTAGGCTGGACCGAGCCAGAGGCCCCTCTTCCTTGTATAATAGTGGCATTAAGTGGTTATTGGTGCCGATTATGAGTTTAACTTGATACCTATAATAACAAGTGTACAAACTATGTATAGCCATTAATGGACACATCCATATGTATTATCTTGTATGTTTATGCAGAAATGTTTCTTGCATATTTGTAAATCACAAGGCGGAGAATTAGATGAAGTTCAGTTTCATTCTATAAAGCAATGCGTTGGTCTTGTTTAGTATGTATTATTGTTGCTGCAAATGATTGATAGAAGAAAATTGATGGCTATGCCTATGTTCATATGGAAAAATATGAAACACTAGTTGTGTTATGTTGTCTCTCAAAAACAAATCTGGCTATAATTTGACAACAAATTTCTACTGATCTTATCTTTAGTAGTCTTAAAAAAAATTGAGTATGTTGAGGATTTTTAGTATAGTCAAATGTGCAACAGGTGCCTTTTGTGCACGTTGAATTTTGTGCAATATGACTAAAAAAAGGTTATGTATTTTAGTAAGTGTAACAAAACTCTGATGATTTTTTTTTT
>NW_018211175.1:0-878 GCF_001263595.1 Phalaenopsis equestris | reverse complement strand
GAGACAAACAACTTTATTGTGATTTCAGATTTATCTTGTAATTATTCCATTTCTAAAATTTTCATATTAAATGCAATAAAATTATCACATCCATATAAAAATTTGAGTTATTCTATATATCTATATGTCATTGTATAAGCTTTAATTAATTAGAAAGTAACCCTAGAAGATTCCATAATAATATTAATAATGAGTCACAAATTGTTAAAGTCTTGTTCTTTGTTAACAAACTTTTAGAATCTCATGTCCAATTTCTTTAATTATTGAAGCATCTTCTCACTTTCCAAAGAAGTATTCAATACACAGCTTGCCAAACGGTTTCATACGAATTACAATACATCAATGTCACATGAGTCTCTACAAATAAGTTATCAAAATGGTGACTCTTTCAAGGCAAATGTTGATAATTAATTGCGTTTGAAAAGAACTTTAGTTGGTTTAAAGTAAACTAAATGTGAATATTTGCACGGAAAATGATGTCTAGTAACCAATGCGTTTAGACTTTAGATGCTTGAATGTTATAACTCTTCTTCCATGAAGTTTCCTATATTATTTTTAAATGCAAGAAAATAATTTTCAATAATGAAAATGAAAGTTATTGAAGGATTCCTCAACATACGAAAAAAGAGTTGTCTACATACCTCTAGAAAGAGGATGAAACCAAGTGTAGTTCCATAAAGTGAAAATTTTATCTTAAAAAACATTAGACAAAAAAAAAACGCAAAGTGAAATGTGCTAAAAAATCATCTAAATGGAGAAACTAATTTAATCAATTTTTCATTTAGAGGGACCACTGCTCCAGAAAAATCATGCTCAAGTCCATGTTCTGTAATGAGATCTCTCATTATATACATATATATATATATATATATATATAT
>NW_018211174.1:0-878 GCF_001263595.1 Phalaenopsis equestris | reverse complement strand
ACAATAAGAAAATGTTGAACCTCAAATATGTTTACTTTATCATAAGAGAACATGCAATCATTTTCAATGAAGTTTTAATTATTTAGTTTTTCATTTATTATTTATGTAGTTGGTTTTAATAGACACTCTGAAAACGAGAATGTGAATACAAACTCAAGAAAACACAACGATTTTCTATATAGGTGTCACTCAGTGGGCTTATTGATGCAACATGTGATGTAAATTTACGCTTCCTTTCATAATAGTTAAGTGAACAGAAAGAAAATATTATAACTACATAATTTATTCACATATGTCAGAGTTTTGCAGCAATAAAGTAAGATAATTAGTGATTCAATCATAAGCAATAATTGAAGTCTATAACAATGCAAAATAATAATTGAAGTAGACCAAAAAACATATGAAACAACTATAATTCAACTACAAATAATAAGGATTAAAGTTCATAACTTTGAAGAGTGTGTTTTTCCATTAATAAAAAAATAATTATTTACCTCGATACAACAAATATGTTTTCTTTTTGAATTTAAATAATCTCTAAATAGTTTCAGACTCATTTACATGAGATCATTTTAGTCCTGAGTATTTAGAAACGTCAAAATAGTTTCAGACCAATTTATAATTAAGCTCTATTAGTCTTTTAGGCGGACTATTTTAGCTCTAATTTAAAGAGTTCATAAATTATTTTGACACTTCTAAAACCCTTGGACTACAACAGTTCATTGTAAATAGTCGAAAACTATTTTAGCACTTCAATGATATTTAAATACATAGGAATTGGCTGTCACATATGTAAATGCCCCTTTGCTGTTTTGTGAATTTGTAAATTTTAGAAAAGACAAGAGAAAAAATAACAACAACAACAACAAAGCCTTAAT
>NW_018211173.1:0-878 GCF_001263595.1 Phalaenopsis equestris | reverse complement strand
TTGCCGCGTAAGAAGTCATAGTACTTCTAAAAATATACACATAACTTATGCATTCTAAGATCAAATTAAATAGAGTTCATGGCATGCTTTTGTCATTGTTTACATTGTAGAGTTCAAATACCCATTGGCATGTGTTACTTGAAATTTTGCAATAGAATACATTTAAAATTGATCCTAGTTGACATTTTCCATAAAGAAAACATTCAATGATTTAGCTTCTGTCAAAATATTATTTATTATGCAAATTTTCTTGGACAAAAAGTAAGTTATCTTCCTCTATAAAAGGGCCTAACTCTCCCTCTCTTGTAATTCAAAAAATAACTAATTAAACCTCAATTATTTGAGGGAAGAAAACTACTTAGCAATTATGAAAAAGAGTGTTTTTTTTGCCATCTTAATGTTTCTTCCTCTTGCATCATTTGCTTTAACTTCTAAGATAGGAGTAGCCTCCTACTACAGTAAACCTTATGTTCGTAAGTCTTAATCACTTTCCTATGTAATTTATTTATTTATTTATTCATTTAATTAACATTAATTTTTTTTAATGACTAACTGCAGCATCTGCATGCTTCAATTTTGAAGATAAAGGAGTATATTTAGCATCTGTTAGTGATGAATTATGGGATGGTGGCAGAGTATGCGGGCAATATTTTCAGGTGTTTTGTCATGGTGCAGTAAATAGTGGCGTACGACAAGCCTGCAAAAACCTCTCCGGAGTTCTTGTTAAAGCTGTCGATCGCTGTAACAATTGTGCTGAAAATACCCTGCTTCTCTCTGTTGATGCATTTGGCGTCATTGCCAACGTAGGTGCTGGCAGGATTCAAATTAAATATCATCAAATATAGCAATTAATTGTCCATTTCATCAGGTATATTTTG
>NW_018211172.1:0-878 GCF_001263595.1 Phalaenopsis equestris | reverse complement strand
AAAAAAAAAAAAGAAACATACATATATATATAGTTATTCACTCTAACGATATAGGCAAAGCAATGGGTGATCAATACAATCATTGAAATTGGCTAGTGCATAAATGCTAAAAGTTATTCAACTCTAAGGATAATGCGAAGCAAGAGGTGACCAACACTATCATCGAAATTGGGAGATAGGTGAATATCATTTCTACCAATCTGGTGTAAAATTTAATAGTTGGGAAGTCAAGTAGACTAATCAAAAACAAGCTAGAAATGATTTTTGATGGCGATCTGCCTATTAAAGAAGAAAGAAGCCATGCTCCCTTCACCTTAGAAAAGGGAGATGAAATGTAGATGCAAAAGCTGACTGAGGAGTACATATCACTCCTTATGGAACTACAAGGACTGCCACCAAAATGCTACATTGAACAATGAAATATAGCCCTTCCCTGGTACACCATGGCTAAATATATAGATGTTCTAAAATTCAATCATTCACACTGACTTGACCAAAGTGATTACACCAAGTGGCCAAGAATGCATAAAATTACATAATGGCGTATGCCTCAACAATCAAAAGACATTAAAAAAAATAAAAATAATGTCTTCCAAAAAATGATATTGTCAAAAGTTTAAGGAGCCTCTAAGGATAAAATGATTCTTAATAAATTACCTTGTTGCCAATTCAAGAAAGAAAAGGCTTAAGAGTAGGCTGGTGTCTCTTTACTTTTGGCTAACTCAAAATAGAAGATATTCCTAATAAACCAAGTCAAATTAAATAATACGCTCAAGAAATAAATTTTATCATTTACAAGAGGCTACTAAAGATGAATGCTACCAAAGTTCCATGATCAAATACGGTTCTCCAAATTTAAGATTTTAAAATCAATTGTC
>NW_018211171.1:0-878 GCF_001263595.1 Phalaenopsis equestris | reverse complement strand
TCAACATATAGTCTAACATTTGAATCCATATAAAACTTTAATGCAAATTACTCATTCACCATTAGTTTATTTTGGGGATGGGTGTGGAGGCGACCAAAATTCAGCAAGAAAGCAGCAAAGCGCCAAAGGGAAGCATCCGAAGAAGCCGCGCCACCAATAATCAAACGCTTAATCAACAATACATCCCTAAACAATACAAAGAACAAATAACATAAAATAATGCAGAGCATCAGCCGTAGAATAAGCCAGCCAAAAAACTAGCACAAATAAAGCCAGATAATCACTCTGAAATAAAATTAAAGAGCTCTGCAAACAGTGCAGGAGAGGTGGGGTCTAACGAGTTTTTCTCTTATCAGCTTATGCGGAAATACAACTGTTGAAGGAATAAAATAAAGAGAAATTTGCATGCAGACCTCACAATTCTTATGTATTGATATATCAAACACCTGAAATTTGATATTTACATTTATAATACAATGATGCCATACATGTATTTTATTTATGTTGTCTGCCAAATTTTTATTTCGTCAAATTACCAAATGAACACTTTTGCAACTATATATTACTTACAAGGCTAAATTAATTAAACCCTTTTAATTAATTTTAAATTCGAATAGCTTCCAAAAAAAATTCATCTCATACAATTATTCAAATACAGAATTCTCCATCACCAAAAAAAACTCAAATTTACAGTTCTTTCATTATTGAATCAATGGAGTCACACTAACATTTACTGTACACCAAAAGACATGTAAAATAAACTTATCAAATCTACCCTTCCAGGTTTTTCAATTTTATGCCATGTGACAAAAGGTAAACAAATTAAGAAACATTGCTAAAAATGTAAAATTACATAAGCCCCCAGAAAAAAGAAAAAA
>NW_018211170.1:0-878 GCF_001263595.1 Phalaenopsis equestris | reverse complement strand
TATATATATATATATATATATATATATAGTCATGATCATTTATGATAACATGATTATTATATAATTTAAAGAGCCAAAATTTAACTAAAAACCTCCCATAGTTGAGTTAATGCACCCCAACCATAGCATGTGAAGTGCGTGTGTGGCCATTTGGCTCCCATACTACGTGCGACAAATGGAGGACATGCCACATGCAATCCTAAATTCAAACTCTAATCCACACGCAACACAACGTTGCTGCATGATGTCATCAGAATTACTTAATAGCACTAAACATATAATTAAATTCAAATCATTCTTTGTTTAGCACTTTAGTTGTTTAGCAATTAGACAGGACTTCCAATAGTACGAAGGAAAAGGAAAAGGAAAAGATTAGAATAAGACAAGATTGAAGTCTTGGCTCAGCACATGGAGCCCCTGTGAAAAGCTCTCCAAGATGTTGTAAGCATTGAACATCATGGCATGGTGATTCTAAACCTACATTCAAGCATGCAATTTCCAGGTCATCATTAGCCATTTTGTAAAAATCATATTCACTAAGATTGATCATTTTGGTTTTTTTTTAATATATATTTGTGGTGGAGTTGAGTGATCTTCAAATCATCTATACACTAAGAACTACTACAGGGCTATAGGTAGCCATTGAAATCAGAGATAGAAAAATAAAAGATAGAAGCATTATGACTTTACCTGGTATAACCCAAGCTTACTTTCTCCAATGTCTTTACAAGGATGCGACAACACATTATTTATAGGTGCGATAGAATTCTATAGAGAAAGGGTGGAAAGGTACTTACCTAGGTAGTTATGAAGTGAGAGGAGCTCCAGTTGGCATGTTGGTGCTTTAATCCCTCGACTAGGTGATGAGTCTTGGTCGA
>NW_018211169.1:0-878 GCF_001263595.1 Phalaenopsis equestris | reverse complement strand
CTCCTCCTTACATGCACTATGATGATATCACACAAACAATGGAGGAGGATAACGATGAGGAGGATGAGGTGTATGCTAGTTTTGATAGATCTTCCTGGTATTGGCTTGATTCAATTTTTTATTTGGTTTTGTGTTGGTGTTTGATGGAGTTATACTGATTTGTTTGGTATTTCTAGATTGTGATTCTCTTATTATGATTTATAGACTAAATGTTTGTGGCAAGTTATGATGTAAACTTTTATGTCTGATATGTTGTTATTACTTGTTCTTGTGAAGACTTTTACATTTGTAAGCATAGAGATCTGTATATGCCTTGTTATACATATTTGATTGTTTGTTTACCTTAGTATTAGCAAGCAGTGATTATTATGTAGAAGTACTCTTTGTGGTATTTCCTTTTTATATGCAAATTTTTTCCTTGTATATGTATTAGTAATCATGCAAATTTTATGTTTACACATGTTATTTCATGTGCTAGTTAACTAACAAGTTTCGGGAGCGGGAGCATGTGATATATTTCTATTTAAGTCCATATAAATCTATCTTTGGAGTTCACATAAATAGATTTAGAAAATATTGGTTACTCGCCAATCATTAATCCCAAACAATAATAATTACTTATCATTTTAACCATTCATAAATACTTAAGTTGAATATTAGCTATATTAAACTATTAGTTTAATACTATAAAATTTAATCACTGTTTAATTAAAACAAACTGATTCCAAGTTACCATCTCTTAACCTACAAACTTTTGAGTTAACCTAAGGTAGTAATGAAAATTTAACTTGTGAAGATGGTGGGATTCAAAATCATTATAAGAGTTAAACTAGATAGAGTAACCCCAAGTAAGAAAAAAAAGAAAGGAAATATATATA
>NW_018211168.1:0-878 GCF_001263595.1 Phalaenopsis equestris | reverse complement strand
GACTATTACAAATTTATTTTATTTTCAAAAAGTCAAATTGCAGTTTTCTGGAAGCCACCACACTTAACAGCTTGGGTTGGAAAAAACAACTTTCTACCATAGGAATTTCTAAAAAGTAGCAAGAAAACAATTCTCCAAACAGAACTATGATGGCGGTCTGAAAAGCGAAGCAGGAAGAAAGCTATCCCAAAACCATGCTTTACGCCACGCCCTTTCACCTCCCCATCTTAGCATTCTAAGTGCATGGTGTTCTCTAAGCGAAGAAGAAGAAAGCTATCCCAAACAGACCCTTAGTTTCTATGATAGAGATGAATCAAGGCATGCATGCCATGCTTTACGCCACTCTCTTTCACCTCCCCCATCTTAACATTCTATGCAACATGGTGTTAAAAGGGGACTTTTCATAATTAATTAATTATTAGAGCACATCTTTTCTTTTACTTCATTCTTAGGGATAATTTAGTAATTAAAGGTTCTAAGTGTTATGTGGGATAGCTTGCCCATAAATAGGCCTTTCTCTGGAGAGAGTAGAGGGTTCTTTTGTCCTAAAACTGAACCTAGGTCGTCTTTTTCAATTAATATCCATTGCACATATTCATGGGACCTATTTGCAAAAAAATTATGATTGTCATGCACCATAGAGAACATTTAGATTAATAAAAAATAACCGAATTATTTCCAATCAACACTCGATGTCATTGAATGACATTGACCAGGCCATAAAAGGAGCACCAAGAGCTTCTCGTTCGCTGTCTATTTGTGTTGATCCAAAAAGGGAGATTGATTCTTGTTGAATTGGTAATCAAGACAACTTTTTTTCTCATTGAATTGAAGAGGACTTTTTAAACCCAAATACAAATACTCAAATAAGGAAAGAA
>NW_018211167.1:0-878 GCF_001263595.1 Phalaenopsis equestris | reverse complement strand
CTTTGCCCAGCAGTTTTTTCTGATTTAACTCATTCAAAATTTAATAAATCTAGATTTAAGGGATTAAATAAATCCTAATAACTTAAATCTCTTTTTTTTTTTTAAGACAGCACTAAATTTGATATTTATATATATCATTTTAAGTCTCATTTATATCAGTATATGCATAAAATAATGTATTTCAGTTTTAAAAAATTACCATTAGTTGTCTTTTTAAAGTAATTATAAATTTTTAAGTATAATATAAATAAATCTTAAATATCAAATTATGTAAGGATTATGTGATGCATAAAAATCACCTCTATTTTAACAAGAAATTAACTGACTAACAACACTCTAATCGTCACTACGGGAAAATGTTATATTAGTGTCGAATATTTTCATGTTAATTGGGTTATTTTCCGACGCTAATTCAAATTTGTGTCAGGCGTTAGTTTTTTTTATGTCGGTTTTTTCATGACGTTATTTTGCAATGTGAGGTGTGACCCCTCAATGAGAGATATGATTTGTCATATCTGCTCTGAATGATATCAGTGATCCGTATCATGGGCAGTCTGGAGGGGTTGAACCTCCAAATGATCTAGTAGTTACATTATAAAATTGAGTGAAAAATTGAAATTACTATACTGTGAAAAAGAAAATTGACTTGCAACTCACCTTGTGTATCAATATATACACTACCAACGGTGTCAGCCATCTCAGGTGCTGGATCGAGGGGCCTGGCTCATCTGATGAGGATGATGGGTAGAAATACGGTGGAGTGGGAGGTGGTTCCTGCGAGGGAACTAGTGCGGAAAGAGGGGCAACATAATGGGACCGGAGTTATTGCACTAGTGTCATACCTGCCAGCGGTAATGAAGGCCTTCTTCAGCCTCTGA
>NW_018211166.1:0-878 GCF_001263595.1 Phalaenopsis equestris | reverse complement strand
AAAAAAAAAATCTACAAAATTTTCTCAGTCTTTATGAGAACAAAATACAGAAATCCTTCAATTTTAGCGACGGACACGATTCGTCGGAGGAGCGGAAGAGAAAAGACAAAAGACTCTCACCCGCCGGAGTATCGTGTCTGTTGTCAATGGAAGCTGCTTGCATCCAGACTCCAGACGCAATATCTTCTCCACTGACGGAAAACCTGAACAGGGGAGGCTTGAAGAGAGAAGAGAAGGAGATGTAACTAAGCATGTCAATGGCCAACACCTGGGCTTGGAACTGATCCCAGAATCCTCTCGTTCATTTCCATCCATTTCATTTTGGTGAAGTGGTTTGCAGTATCAGAAACAGAGCTCTGTTCTGCTTTGCTTGGAGAAGATGAATGCATGTCCATGAAATCAAAGAGAGTCCTTGCTTGAAGAGAGTGAGGGATAACCAGAAGAGAGATGAAGAGAAGTGCGGCTAAGGTTCTAATGGAAGCCATGTGTTGGAGTAGAGAAGGTTAGAGAGGGAGGGAGGTAGAATATTAGAGAATGAGGATTGGTTTAATTTGGTTGTTTGGTTTATAAGTAAACGGGGATGAAGGGGGAGAGATGGAGACAGAAGCAGGGGGTGGAAAGAGGGAGGGAGAGACGTGGAAACCAAGTTAGGGAGTACGGCTCTGCATTTCTGTTCAACATTTCTGTTCAAATCTAAGACCGCACGAAAAAGCAGAACTTTTTAAAAATTATTTTAACAAAAAATGAGATTTATGTTGAATAGGTGAATATTCACACCAAACGAATAGAGTGTAGCACGACAAAATGTTACTCGACACAGCGTCCGGAGTTTGGTCATAAGCTACGTTCAGATAACGGCTGAGATCCATCAGAGGTTG
>NW_018211165.1:0-878 GCF_001263595.1 Phalaenopsis equestris | reverse complement strand
TTCAACAAAAGTCACTCTTATGGAAGAAGAAATGTGTCATTCTACATGATATGCCGACATATCCATTTCAAAAATAGGTACATATTGTTGTGGCTACGATGACAATTCATAATTTCAATAGAATTCATCCCTCTCGTTTTGATACAGACTTCGACATGGATGACGCTGATGATATGAATATACCCTCTGAAGCATTTGAATTTCAGGTTGGGAAGTCCATACCAAATGAAGTATTGGAGGAAGAAGAATTTAACACCAAAGTTGGCGAAGGTGTAGATGAGATGATTGCTCTGAGAGAGTGTATAACAGATGCAATATGTGCTTCGTAAATGATGTCATGGTTTTCATGTTAAGCTACAATTTGTTCTGAAGTTGCCACATGGAACTAACATATCTCTTTATTTTTTAAGTCATCTTGAATTCTTATATGTAAAACTATAATATCTCTTGGAATTCTGAACATTTCTTGATGGGCTGACTAATTTTGCTTACAGAACCAAGATTCATTTAGTATGAAAATGCAGTAGGAACTTTGGTGGTATGTATGTGAATCTTATTTCATTACTTTATTGTTCTATTTGTTTGCATATTGAAGTTGGGATATTTGGAAGTCAGTTGTGATTTATTTTTTTTTTATGAAAGATAAACTAATTTGGTTCAAAGTATTAAAATTGCAAAGTCAAGAATGCAATGAGTCATGCATCTATGTGCTAAGTGAAGGCAAGCAAAAATTTTAAAAAATAAAGTATCATTAATTGTGTTTTTGGTATGGGAAGAAAATCATCATGAATGCCTCATTTCTCTCATGGAACATGATATAATGGAAATTTATATGTAAGGCATAAATGAATATTTACATAGATACCACACAATTCTGA
>NW_018211164.1:0-878 GCF_001263595.1 Phalaenopsis equestris | reverse complement strand
AAAAAAAAAAGGAAGAACTTATGAAAAGTCTATTCAAATAATATCTTTTAAAACATATCAAATCTTGAGGGTAAATCCTAAGTTATTATGAAGTATTTTTCTATGAGTTCATCGCTCTGGTCTTTTAATTCCTTGCTAATATGAAGATAGTTTGCGTATGTTAATTTTATTTAACAAATAAAATTATAAATTAGTCAAGGCAAGGTCGTTAACTTTCATTCAAATAGTTTGATCGATCCTCTAAGAAAAATGAGTATAAAAATTGATGGATAAACATCTCAATAAAAAAAACCAAAAAAGCAAATAAAACATTTAGTAAACAAGAGAAGCCCCTCCCACTAGAATCAATCTTAGTTATTAGTTATCTTTTTACACTCCTCTAAATATATCTAGGACTAATATCATATACTAAAGATATAAAATTTTGAACATCTTAAGTCCCCAAAAAAATTTTTAAGATAACCAAATTATACGGACCTATCCAAATATTTTCAATTTTGTTGCTTAAAAAGACATTCAAAATGCTAATCATTCCAAGGAAGCGATTAAACATTTTGATATGGCTATGATTCCTTCCATTACTTATAAGAGGAATCTATCCATAGTTCTCTAATCTTCTGAACTAGCATTAAGCCATATCATTACGCAAATAGTTCATGGTCAACTTGCTAAGTAGCACGCGTTTGATTGTTTGTTAAGTAAATGAGTCGGTCACTAACAAACTTTTATTGGGTCGTGTTCTGCTCATTATGGATCCAATTAATTAAATAATTAATAAATAAATAATATATAAAAATTAAAATAATAGTATCTTTGATATTATATCAAATATTAGGTATGTAAATACATAAGCATTGGGTGTTATTTAGCATTTTTTT
>NW_018211163.1:0-877 GCF_001263595.1 Phalaenopsis equestris | reverse complement strand
CCAAGTCTACTTTGTGATGATCAAGTGCAAGGAAGGAATCCAACAATCCTAAAAGTGCAATAAATAGAAATGCTATGCAAATGTCTTAATTTTTTCTGCTATGCAAGCTTCATACTCTTGTGACATCAATCTGGTGGTTTCATGAAGTTTTTCTAGGACACCCACACTATTGTTGACAACCAGTGCCAAAACTTTTCTTCTTAAGCCTATACCTAGGTTAAAAAAAAGAATAAAAAACCCATAAAGTTAAGTTTCACTTAACTAAATGATATTTCTCTGGATTTTTCAGATCTCATATATGAGTTGCAAAACTCTAACTAGAATATGCCTATTCTATTAGGTTTTTGTGGTCAACCTTCTCATTCCACTACGCAACGACAGAAGTCGTAGTTTATAAGAGATTTTAAATTTTTTATTGCATCCAATTAAAAATAAACTACGAATGAAAAGTTAACATATCAAAGTCATAAATTCATGCATGAAAAAGGTGTTGAGGGAAAAAAAATTCATAGAGTGAAAACCACTAGAAAATCGCGTCTTACATCACAAGAGTATGGAACAAAATTAACAACAATGCATGAGGAAAGACAACATGAACTTTGTTATTGCGGGAATAAAATTAAAACAACACAAGATGTACATAAAATTTACTATAGACTCAATTAGCCCTTGCAATACATCGTGGTCCTCTCTGTCCAGTACAAATGTCCGTAGACCTCTCTCATACATATGGATTCAATCTCTCTTTACAACATCTACAAATCACTAAAAAAGAGCATGAAAAGGGGAAGAAACAGAGAAAAAAACTTTTTTGAGCGAGCCCAAAGAAACACCCATAGAGTTCCAAAGACTTCCCTAAATTCTAGAGGCTCAGCCC
>NW_018211162.1:0-877 GCF_001263595.1 Phalaenopsis equestris | reverse complement strand
CTCTCTCTCTCTCTCTCTCTCTCTCTCAGATTCAAGGTTCTACTGGCCACTCCATTCACCCTTCGAAATTCACCCTAGAAATTTGCATATATAACACAATATTTATTTATTTACATATGTAAGACCCAGAATCTCATATTTATGCTAGAGATATGCCAACAATAAATTACCAACATTAGGCACAAATTTCGTGGCATGACATGAATCTGGATACATCTTTTTGAACAAAAAACATTTAAACTTTGAGTAAAAGTTATCCAGAACATTAATTTCAGCAAACTTAAAGTCAAATTGATTGACTCGAAGCGATGGACTCAATGGTATCAAAATTTATCAAATTTGAGTCCAATCAAACCCCTGTCAAGATATCAAATCATATTTGAAACTTTTTCCGGATACATTTGGAAAGTCAAACGAATGTTGAATTCTATGAGTTCACAGGCAAGTTGAGCGACTAAAAAAACAAGAATTAAACGAGCCCAAAATTATTCAATTTGACATTATTAAGATACTCAAATGTGTATCAAACGTCTTCGATTAAAAGAAATTATCTAGACTGTTCGATCAAAGTGGTTCATATTTTTGCATTAATTACACCTTGAATTTTATAAATAGAGTCCCACCTCTCTCATTAGAGGATGAAGAGAGCTTGAGGCTCAAGGAAGAGTTTGAAGCTTTGAGAAAGAGTTGAAGTCCGGCAACACTCCTGTCGTCGTCAATCACTGCCGACTACCATCGACCACCACCTGTCGACTGTCGTCGATCGCTATCGCTCATCGTACATTCCTTGCAACAAGATTTTCCGCACGTGAATGTTGTAATTCAAAACACTTTGTAACCCTCTCCCGTCTGCGGGTCAAATATTCTCTATAATAAT
>NW_018211161.1:0-877 GCF_001263595.1 Phalaenopsis equestris | reverse complement strand
TTCTCCCTTGTGTTATGGCCCTTAGTGGATGTATTATTCGGGACGATCACCGCAATGACATAATTGTTGCAGTTCATTAATTTCAACATTGGGATAGTGCCCAAGTTGAGCTTCAACCTAACAAGTTATTTCTAGGCATTTACCAACCATGGATGCTAGAATATAAAGGGCTTGTTTTTGCAGGGGACAACACCAACATTATGAACACTTTGAGTACCACTATGAAGAGAGACTTTTGGAGCCACCAACCCCTGGAGGCGCCAAATCATGCCTTTCTTTTGTCAATAAGGCAGATTCCCTTTGTCCATATCCTATGAAGTTGCAATTGGGCTGCTCATTTTTATGCTAAGCGTGCTGTTGTCAATTCTTTTGTTTTGATGCATATAGATGATGATAGGGAACTCTCTGCTATACTTGTAGATGATAGATCTTTATTTGTACATCATAGATGGATTCTTGCATGGTTTTTGTACCTTTTTGATATTTTAATGCAAATGCATATTTCAATGAATTCTCCCCGTCCAACATCTCTGACACTATACTTACACAGATTACTCCCGCTCCTAATGAGGATGTGAGTTTTACTATTGAGGTACGCAATGAGGCTTGCTCTTTTTATTCTATGACAAAATGTCTCTTTCCATAGCTTCTCGTTGACCTACAAATCATTTTGCCACTTCCTTGATGGATTATCGTCGTCCATCCACTATTGAGGTAGCATCGACGGACGCTTCTTGGAAGGCTGCAATAATGGATGAGATGAATGCCAACCTTCTACTTTGGGAAGCATTTGTTGTTCCAATGGACCCTGATAAAAAATTGACTAAAGTTCCTTATGACGTTCTTGTGAAGAAGACACTTTCACCCCCTTGTAGGG
>NW_018211160.1:0-877 GCF_001263595.1 Phalaenopsis equestris | reverse complement strand
TTAAATTTGATTCAATCTTTAATGAGAGTTTTAAAAATAAGTTTTTCATTGTCCAGTTTATTTTAATTCAGATCCAAATTTAAGCTTATCTTTATCAGATAAAAGTTTATTTGAAGTAGCAAAATTTCAAATTTAAACACATTTTTATGATTTTTTACTAGGATCTAAAAAAATCACCCTAATATATATAATCCATTTTAAAATAATGAATTTGTTATGTCCTAATATAAATAAAAAAGCTCAACCCATAGATAGAACTACATCAATAGAAACTAATTTACTCGCTTCTATTATAACAACAAATTGAGTTATAAAATGGAATGAAGTGACTATTCCAAACTCTTGGGTGATACCTTCGGGAGTTAATCCTAAACCTATTATTAACCAAGAAATAGATAAAATTATTCAAAATCTAGATATAAGAAATTAAAGTAAGATTTAACCCTAAGAGATCAATATCGCTAGCTAAAATATCTTTACCATCTACTTAAAGTCCACCTTTTGTATCAAATTTTGAAGGAATGGTAAATGAATGCATAATTAATGAACCCATAACTAATGTCCAACTAAAGCACATCAAATTTTACATTTAGTTAGAGATCATTCTTCCCTTGCACCATCTGAATGAACTTTAATTTTAAAAGAATCACGAAAAAGGAAGTATAGCTCGTGCCATTGTGATCCATGATTATTTATATCCTTAATATTCTATTTTTAGAAAATGGTATAGAAATAATCTAACAGAATAAGAAAGAAATGAATTTCTAATCTTTATTTTATATCAAAGACTAAATGAAATCAAACTGGAAAATCTACTATTCCCGTTGCTAATTGGTTTACGAAAGAATATGTAAAAATATAAAATGTAATATGATAA
>NW_018211159.1:0-877 GCF_001263595.1 Phalaenopsis equestris | reverse complement strand
AATTATGCATCTAGACATATAATGCCCGAACACTCACGTACAAGAGGCAAATGAAACATAAGCAAATAGAATTATGAACGAAAATAGAGGTATAAGAGATGAAAAAATACTTGTAAATATTATAAACAAAACTAAATTATTATTTGCATTATATATTTTCATTTTTGCGTGTGCGCGTGTACGTAAATTTTACAATCAGGGTGATAATAATGGATCTGCCTGTAATATTCTCCCATACGTAGCAAGTTAACTAAAATGGCAAGAGAACATAAATAACTGAACGTAACTCTATGTTTGAAAGCTGAAAGATTAAATATGTAATGTGATCTATATGTTTTAAAAACATAACTATACATTAATTTCAAAATTGAAAGAAAAATAATCTAATGTGTAGTAATTGCAGATCTAAGTATGAATCACGCTGGGTTCAAAGCTGTCCCAATATACACACAAATGTGAAGAAAGTATTCAGGATTCTTCAAGTTGTTAACTACCCAGAAGAAAGGAATGTCCAAGTCCACTTCAATACCCTGAACTCGAATTAGTTTGATTTGATTTACCTTCTTAGGAGATTGGGGTTTCATATTGACTAAATCTGTGTATTTCTTCTCTCCAGAAATGTTATTGATTCCGGAAACGCCAGAAGTTTCTGGATTCTCAATGCCAGCATCTATTTGATAATCTCCTGCTGGAACCAGGACATTATCAAATGCAGAGGTTTTATCATCAAAAAATTGTGGTAAGAGACTTCTCATGGCTCTTCTAAATGTGATATATTGGCCTGTAACAATGCACAATTACAACAATAAGAAATTTTAATGGAATTCATTTGCAAGGGGAAGAGCAAGTTTGCATCTGAAGGCACGAAGGAGAATGT
>NW_018211158.1:0-877 GCF_001263595.1 Phalaenopsis equestris | reverse complement strand
ATTATTAAATATTCAATGAATTGATCATGCCACATGTATATGGATCAGTTCGGTGATTCAAAGAAAAAAAAAACTTGAATTTTGTAACCAGTTAAGCTATCTGTGTTGTGTATGTAGATAGATGGGTATCCGGTGATTGCTATAAATTTGGTTCAAATTCAGAGTTACATTAACAATTTTATTAGAGAAGCGAGATAATTTTATTAATGTTAGAACACTATTTCGGTTATATGTATTGTTTAACATTAAGTGAGGAATTAAATATTGATAAGCAGACATTTTTCCTGCATATGCCGTCCTAATTAAACGTCTGTCTGAGCTTTAGAGAAAGACAAGATGTTATTTTCTTGTTGGAAATTTCTGGATTGCAAATCAAATCTATTGGCGTGACAGGCTGAATATTTACTCAAATAACAGCTAAAAATTATTATTATTTATTTAAAAATTATTATTATTTCTATGAATTGCACGGTAATGTTAAAAACTTGAAAATATGGCATTCAACCAGTTATTTATTTTGGAGTTATTGGACGGTTTGTTCTAATTTAAAATAAATAAACTATCTCTCATGTGTCATTAGAACTATAATTTGGGCTGACAGATTTGCTGAGCGTATCATATGAAGTGACATTTTATGCGGACTAAGTCAGAGTCAATTTATTAAGTGTAAATTTTTGTAGTATAAATATGATCATTATCTATTTTTGTACTTACCGTCATGAGTATTAGTTTATTATGGTGGAAATTGTATATGATAGAGATTTCGATTTTTCATACAATTACATGAATAATTTTAAATTCAGGAAGCAGCCCGGTAAACTCCTGATTAGACTTTAAGTTTTTTATTATTTTCTTATTTTTCAGCAGGCCTTGTTAT
>NW_018211157.1:0-877 GCF_001263595.1 Phalaenopsis equestris | reverse complement strand
ATTATAGGGATTGTGTAAAATTTTGAAATTTACCTTTAAATTTTCTTGTGGCAATATATATATTATAGTAAATTTGGCACACCCTATATTTTGAGGAACCTCTTTGTTTTCTCCTTTGTAAAATCTTAATTCTATCATCACATGAAATGCCTCATTTACCACGTCCCGAATTTAATTGAATGGATGTATATTACTAAGGAATCATTTTATATTTTGGGGTATAATAGATGTCCTTCAACTGATTTATGTGACTTACTTTGTTTGGGAAACATTCTCCCAATATACCTCTGTTCTTTTATTGAAAATGCACATTAACCCTTGAGTTCTGAAAATTCTTCAAATGGCCTGTAAGGTTTGCCTGCTAAATCATTGATAAATGATTTGAAAACTGTGGTTACAATTCCAATGGTGCAGTATTACAATTTTAATTTAAAGTTTTTTGGTTATTGCTTGCATTCAAAGATTCTCATGATAATTATAAGTTTTACAGGTTGCTGCCAGCCTCTGAATTCTTACCTGATTCTCCTTGTATTTGAATCTACCTCTCCTAAGAATGCATTTGAGCCTTGCAAGTGAGGCTTTTTTCTTGGGTTGTTCCAACAAATTGTACATATGGAGCTTTTCTTTTTTGGGCTTATTTTTCTTTATTCTCTCCCTCTTTTAGGTTTTAAAAGTTATTAGAGAGAAAAATAGAGTTGAGGTAAATTGATGGGAAATATGTCTCTTATCATATTCTCAATCTTCATTTTTTTTCTCCTGTTACACGAATATTGTAATGTGATGCTAGATATTCTTACTACTCTCTTTAGTTTGGTAATTTCCTTGATATGTTTCAATGCTTGGGTGAAATAGGAAAAAAAGAAAGAGCTAAGCTCCA
>NW_018211156.1:0-877 GCF_001263595.1 Phalaenopsis equestris | reverse complement strand
GGACTGGGCTGCTAGTATAGGTGTCATTAAGTATTGTTTAATACTTTCTAAAGCATGTTGACATTTATCGTCCCAACTAAACTTAGCATCTTTCTTGGTTAACACAGAAAAAAGTCTGACATCTGTTTGACAGATTAGAAATAAAGCGTCTTAGATATGTCAGCTTCCCTTGAAAAGTTCGTAATTGCTTTAAGATCTTAGGGGGTGGCATTTTTAAGACAGCTTTAATATTCTAAGGATCTCTTTCAATTCTATGGTGATGTAAAACAAATCTTAAGAACTTTCTATAGGTGACACCGAAGGTGCACTTTAGGAGATTCATTTCAAGATTAAATTATCAAACCGTTCAAAGATAATTCACAGATCACACAAGTGGTCATCTTTATGTTGCTTTTAATGACTAAATCGTCCACATAGAATTCAACCTGGTTGTGAATGAGTTCATTAAAAATTCTTGTTATTGCCCACTGGTAGGTTGCACCTGCATTCTTTAATCCAAAGAACATCATTATGTAGCAATATATCCTGATCAGTGTTTTGAATGTTGTGAACTTTCATCTTATGGTGTCATTTTAAGTTGATTATATTCAGATGATCCATCCATAAAAGAGAAAATTGCATGAGACAATGTAATATCTACAATTAATTTCTAGAATCGGTAGCGAAAATTCATCATTTGGGCGTACTTTATTCAAATCTCTGAAGTCGACACAAACTCAAATTTGATTATTTTTCTTTCTAACCAGCACCACACTAGCTAAATATGTTGGATGTTGCTATTCACGAATAAAATTACTGTCTATTAACTTCTTAACTTCAATTATGACTTGTGCAATTTCAAGACGCATTCTTCTAGGAGCATGGTCGACAGGAATTG
>NW_018211155.1:0-877 GCF_001263595.1 Phalaenopsis equestris | reverse complement strand
CACGTAACTCTAAGTGCGGAGTCTTGATGTAATATTTTTTTCCAACAACTGGGTGCTTTACTAAAAATTTTGTCTCAAAAGTAATGCAAAGAATTTTTTTATAATAACAAATTTAATTTTTATTCTTGCTTGATTAATTGTATTCAAGTTAAAACATTTGTTTACAATGATTGAAAAGATAATTATGTATTGAATGCTTAAAATTTAATTTAATTTTTTATCATGATATTTTTATTGAAATTTAAATTATAGTAAATATGCTAGTTTTCTTATAGAATTTTCATAGAAAAAAGATTTTTAGATCTGCACCTTATTATGGGTAGGAGTTGCGCGCATAACGTTCAATGCAAGCTTTCAGAAAGCTTCTTGTACTTAACGCAAGTAATTCATAAATACGGCTTGCTTTTGGGTTGAAATTTAAGATTGATTAGTTGGAGGCATAAACTAAACCATTTGGAAAACATGGCATTTTACTTCTAAAAAAAAAATCTTGATGCTAATATTTACGGATTGTTGTATGCTAGAAGATTCACGACAATAGAGTAACAACTTATTATCTTTGTGTTGCACGAGAGTTCAACATACACTCAGATAAAAGAAAAAATCAGTATATACACTTGATACGTCATCAACGAATTGAGAAATAGCTTGAAGTTATAAGGAGCTGAAGTCCACCATCACTCTTGCTGCAATCGACCAAAGGGGACCATCATCGACTACCGTCGCCACCACCCTCCACTGATCCCTATGAGTCGTCGTTTGTTTCTTGCAATAAGTTCATTCGAACGTCAACGTTGTAATTCGAAAGACTTTGTAACCCTTCCCATTTATGGCATAAGTGGTCTCTATAATCATCAACTTATAGTAGATTTTTACA